>NC_091122.1:161954454-162254454 GCF_040183065.1 Periplaneta americana | reverse complement strand
GAGAAGGAAATGAAAGGAAAGAAAAGAAAAGGAAAGGAAAACAGAAAAGAAAAGGAACGGAAGAAAAGGGAAGGAAGAAAGAAAGAAAAGAAAAGAAAGGAAGAAAAGAAAAAAGAAAGAAAAGGAAGAAAGAAAAGAAAGGAAGGAAGAAAAGGAAGGAAGAAAGAAAGAAAAGAAGGAAAGAAATAAGAAAGAAAAAGAAAGAAAGAAAAGAAAAGGAAGAAAGAAAGAAAAGGAAATGAAGAAAAAAAAAGGAAGAAAGAAAGATAGAAAGAAAAAAAAGGAAAAAAAAGAAAGAAAGTGAAAGTAAGAGAAAGTTTGTTCAGTCAGCAGTCCGAAGACTGACTGGAAACTCATGACACCAATAAGGCATCATTTATGAGGCAACTAAGCCAGGAGGTAATGGCCATTTCCTTTTCCTCTCCATTGTATATATTCTTGACTGGTAAAACAGTTCGTTAATCAGACTTGAGATGTATTTAACAATAAAAAAAGGAGAAGGAAGAAAGTTGAAAGAATAATAATTAAATAAAAATAGGAAGGAAGATTAAGAAAAAGAAAAATGGAAACACAGAGAAAGATAAACAATTAAAAATAAATAAAATAAAAGAAAGGAAGCAATTAAAGAATAATTAAGAAAGGAAAGGAAATAAACAAGGAAGAAAACAAATAAAGAACAAAGGAAAAAAAAAAGAATGAATTAAATAAAAAGTAAACAGAAAAATAAAGAATTAAATAAAGAAAGAGATAAAGAAAAAACAAGAAAGGTAAGGTAAGAAAGGGAAAGAAGGAAGAAAAAGAAAGAAAGAAAGAAAGAAAGAAAGAAAGAAATTGAAAGAAATGAAAATAAGAGAAAGTTTGTTTAGTCAGCAGTCCGAAGACTGGTTGGAAGCTCATGACACCAATAAGGCATCATTTATGAGGCAACTAAGCCAGAAGATAATGGGGTACGGTGGCCAGTTCCTTTTCCCCTCCATTGTATACATTCTTGACTGGTAAAGCAGTTCGCTAATCAGACTTGATATGTATTTAACAATAAAAAAGGAGAAGGAAGAAGATGAAAGAAAAAAAAGATAACTAAATAAATAAGTAAATAAAAATAGGAAGAAAGATTAAGAAAGAAATAAAAATGGAGACATCGCGAGAAAGCTAAACAATTAAAAAATAAAGAAACTAAAAGAAAAGAAGAAATTAAAAAATAAGTAAGAAAGAAAAGGAAATAAACAAGGAAGAAAATAAATAAAGAAGAAAAGAAGAAAAAATGAATTAAATAAAAAAGAAACAAAAAAATAAAGAAAGAGGTAGTATTTAGTATTTATTATTTATTTATTTATTTATTTATTTATTTATTTATTTATTTATTTATTTAACCTGGTAGAGATAAGGCCGTCAGGCCTTTTCTGCCCCTCTACCAGGGAATTACAACTATAATATGAACAATAAAATTACAATTAACATTAAATTTACAATTACAATTACAATAAAAATTAAAGTAGGACAAGATTACCTGATTAATGAAAGCTAGACATTTTATCATAGAAGTTAAGAACAAAGAATATTTTTGTATTTACTGAATTACAAATTAAACCTACAATAACAAAAATCTATAGTAATGAAATTACCGGATATTGAAATATTTTGTGATAGATTAAGAGAACTATTTACAAGAAACCATGTCTGAACGAGTCTCAATTACTGGCCAAGTTCCTAGTAAGTTTGCGTTTGAATTCAATTTTATTTCGATAGTCCCTGATGCTAGCAGGTAACGAATTCCAGAGTCTTGGCAGGGCTATTGTGAAAGAGGATGAGTATGAGGAGGTGCGATGGGATGGTATTGTTAAAGAAAGAAAAAAGCAAGAAAGGTAAGGTAAGAAAGTGAAAGCAGGAAGAAAAAGAAAGAAAGAAAGAAAGAAAGAAGTGAAAGTAAGAGAAATTTTGTTCAGTCAGCATCCGAAGACTGGCTGGAAACTCATAACACCAATAAGGCACCATTTATGAGGCAACTAAGCCAGGAGGTAATGGAGTACGGTAGCCAGTTCCTTTTTCCCTCCATTGTATACATTCTTGACTGGCAAAACAGTTCATTAATCAGACTTGAGATGTATTTAACAATACAAAAGGAGAAGGAAGATAAAAGAAAAAGAAATAAATAAATAAAAATAGGAAGGAATATTAAGAAGGAAAGAAAAATGGAGACATGGAGAGAAAGATAAACAATTAAAAAATAAAGAAAATAAAAGAAAGGGAGAAATTAAAAAGAATTAATAAATAAAAGGAAATAAACAAGGAAGAAAATAAATAAAGAGCAAAGAAAGAAAAAGGGGACGAATTAAATAAAAAGTAAACAGAAAAATAAATAATTAAATAAAGAAAGAGGTGAAGAAAAAAACAAGAAAGGTAAGGTAAGAAAGGGAAAGAAAGAAAATAGAACTCCCTAAAACCTAAAAATATAGAAACAGTACACATTTATTTTCCCAAAAGTATCGATCGTTCTCAGCACTCACTCCCAAGTACAGAGAGTATAGGGGACACAATTCAAAGAATAATTTATTTGGAAATGCTATCATCAATTTCTTTCGAGACAAAAAAAAAAAGAAAAATCTTAATTAGTATTGTCTGAATTTGCAATGTAACACCTACTTTGGAGGTAAAGTTTCCGATCCGCCTTTTCGAGATCAGTGTGCAGCTCTGGTGACATACATTGAGGATTCGAACCCAAGAGACGCTACTGCGCTTGTTTCTTGATCAGCTGATTGTAAGCTTCTCGACCCAGAGCTGGCTGTTTGTAATTCTGACTGGACCCACTTCAGGGGGCTCGCCGGTGTCACTACAAGAAACACGACTCCAAAAAAATAAATAAATAAAATAAATAAAGCAAAAAGAAAACATCAAATCCCCTTCCTGCATTCTCCAAGCAGTTTTTTTCCTCGAGACTAAATAAAAACGATACGACGTATGTACTGGGAGAAAAAAAAAAGTGAAAGATAGAGGAGGGGGGATGCATGTGGTTAGTTTAGCTTTGGTAAGATCCCGATTAGAGATTAAGGCCAACATTCGAGACATTTACAAATGGCAGGCCAGGTCCCCGAATTGGTGTGTACTTTACAAATTGGCTCGCCAGTTTCATAACAATTAATTTAAAGATCTTTATACCATAACTCTGTCCTCTGACAAATTGTGCAGATTTCAATAATACAACATCCCCTCTACTTCTTCTGTATCATCAGGCACGATTATTTATTATTAACATTTACAGACATCCATTATATTTAAAATAAAGATTTTTACAGTTTCTCTCTAGCCGAGAGAGAGAGAGAGAGAGAGAGAGAAACGAAAAAATAAAATAAAATGAATGTGTTTATATTTTATGTGAATTCCTGTGTAAGGGACAATGGTAATAATAAGTTTAATTTACAACCTCGATGTATATAACGAGAATTCAGCCACCCTAAGAGTCAACAATGTATGAATGTTTCTGGAGATAACCACCAGGGGGTCAACACAACTGAGCATGCGCTGTACTGAAGCAAGGCAATGAGACATTTCTATTCTGGCCCTGTTGTGACCATATAATAACAATAAAAAACCTGTTCCTGCGCCGAGTTTCACGATCCGACATTCTGCCGGCCGTTAACATGGACATCCGTTTAGATCCCATTTATAAAAATAAAAGGGAGAGCAGTTAACAACGTGTATTAACATCATGTTTAACTTAGATTTGAAACTTCTCTGATTTGTCAATTAGTGTAGACACGGCTTAATGTTGATAGTGCAGCAACATATTAAGGCAGTCCTTTAACCAAAGTCCAGTATTTCGGAATGCTGAAGAATTAGTGACAGGTGATATGGTTGCTATCACTTTCATTTCTTAAAATTTTAATAATGATATTCTCCGAAAATTTGTTTCTTCCAATTATATAAAACTAGTGGCTTGTGCAGAAAATGCTGCAAACTAAGTAAATTAAACTTTCAAATTTTCAATTAAGAATACCAGACATTATGAAAGTTATTTGCTTCCATAATAATGAAACATACTCCCTCTGAATGGATTTTTTATGCCAAATACTTTTTCTTGAACTTACCCACCTTCAGGTTTTGAGTTTCTACGCGAAAACGCAAGTAACAATGTCAGAACGATCAGTGGTTTTTCATGTGTGAGTAAAGAATAGCTATTTCAGGTCATTGTGAATTGTACGCGAAAGTTACAAAAATGTCAGGTTGCTATGCTTTCGAACAATAAACGTAGCATCTTGGTATACCTGCTGCTTTAAATGTAGAGGGTAAAATCATTTCATCCTGCTAAGAGATCTTGCTGAAATGATCGGGAGACTGAAAAATTTTCTAGGTCTCTTATTTTATCAGTAAGTAATACCTTTTGGTTTTTCCTTAGGAACTGTAATTTTTGCACTCTCTCGAGCCAATACTGAAGAGAATGACGCATATAAATATCTACACCACACTGCCATTAAGTATATGAAAAAGACCCAACCCCACTTGATTAATAACTATAAAAATATTTCATTTTTAATAACAATATTATTATCTTACGTAAGTTTTATAGTTATATACTATATAGCCGCCACTCAGTAAATTATAGAAATGAAGATCTAATTTCATAATATATTCTCTACATCTACTCATATAACCCGAAAAGTTTCACTTTCATATCATCAATATAGCATTAATACGTATAATTAATAAAAATAGTCGCATCATGGCATTAATTATAATAATTTTAATTTCTAAACCATCTCAAATTTTGTAGATTTTAATATCCAATACACAGCTGTACTCATAAAATTACACATTGCAGAATCAGACCTGTAAATTATGTTCAGTAAGCCTTAAAGTTTTAATGGCCAATTGAATTTGGGCTCTAAATATGTCAGCAATCCTGCACGTCATGGCCTTCGTGTAACAGCCTATTGTTTATTGTAGGATAGTGTGTGTTTTGTTTAATTCTGAAATGATGCAATTAGTTCTCAAAACTGACGAAAGATGGATTTTGGAAAATATGAAAATTGTGTAGAAAAACTAACGCTTCACTGAAAGTTACTATTTTTCTGAAAACTTCGGATTCTAAGCTTCAAAATGAGGGCTCATTTATTAAAATCCGTTCAGCCGTTTTCCCGTAATTTCCATTACTAGTTCAAATTATATATACAGATAATTCAGTTACAAATTGTCCTTAAGTTATTTGTACACGATCAAATACTTCTTCTAAGGCATCATTTTACAAGAAAACGTATCAAACATTCATCAATATTGAAAAATGTTTGTCAAAGACTGTTTCATATCGCTAAAAGTTCGGCAAGATTTCAACTTCATCGTAACCTATATAAGTCTACCTACCAAATATTACAATATTAATACTGTATGTAAATGCTTTGGCGAATAATTAGGCCATAAAAACAATATTTGTATTACGAGTACTTAACTATACGATACCCTAAACGAATATTATGATCGCATACTGATCTAAAACAAAATATTTACGATTAATATTTGCCTAGTTTTAGAGGTCAGAATCTTCTTCATTCAAAAAATACATGTGTTGATTCTTATTCCAGATATCTGCTTTGTAATTTCCACATACGAATTATGTTTCTTCATTTTGTTGTGATATTTCACAAGCATGGATTTAATTCATATATATTGAATTGACTCGCAATACCGCAAACAATGTCTCTCGGCCAGAACGCCATGTTTCTTGTAGTTATTGGCGTCATAATCTTTTCGAATCTCATTGGTCGATTACTTCAAAGAACTGTCAAGTCTTTCATCGACTTGAACATGTTCCTACTTATTTTCAAGATAATCAAAAACTTTGAAAGTATTGAAGCTTTTAAAATATTGGCAAGTCTTGAAAAGTGTTGTGAATTTGACGAAAATTGAATCATGTATAAGCAGCTTTGGTTAGAATTGTCATATCAATCGGAAATAGAGACTGGGCATTAGATGCGATCAAAATTTAAAGATAAAAGTCAAAGCCATTCTCATCATGGACAACAGAGACCCACACAGTAGCGACAGGTTAAAGCTCCATTCTGTACAGACAATCGGAATTGATGGCAGTAGGGATGTCAGTCAGTCAGGAGATTTATCCTTCGAAGGTGTGGAAAAATTCAAATATCTTCGAGCAACAGTAACAAATATAAATGACACTCGGGAGGAAAATAAACGCAGAATAAATATGGGAAATGCCTGTTATTATTCGGTTGAGAAGCTTTTATCATCTAGTCTGCTGTCAAAAAATCAGAAAGTTAGAATTTATAAAACAGTTATATTACCGGTTGTTCTGTATGGTTGTGAAACTTGGATTCTCACTGTGAGAGAGGAACATAGGGTAAGGGTGTTTGAGAATAAGGTGCTTAGGAAAATATTTGTGGCTAAGAGGGATGAAGTTACAGGAGAATGGAGAAAGTTACACAACACAGAACTGCACGCATTGTATTCTTCACCTGACATAATTAGGGACATTAAATCCAGATGTTTCTGATGGGAGGGCATGTATCACGTATGGGCGAATCCAGAAATGCATATAGAGTGTTAGTTGGGAGACCGGAGGGAAAAAGACCTTTGGGGAGGCCGAGACGTAGATGGGAGGATATTAAAATGGATTTGAGGGAGGTGGGATATGATGATATAGACTGGATTAATCTTGCACAGGATAGGGACCGATGGCGGGCTTATGTGAGGGCGGCAATGAACCTTCGGGTTCCTTAAAAGCCATTTGTAAGTAAGTAAGGGATGTCAGTCCTACGTAGCCTACCTGCCGCCTTTACCTAAAGGAAATGCTTCTGGTACTCATTTCTGTTAGAGGCTGACTGGCTGACTAAACCCAGGACCACAATGCGGCCGGAAGAATTAGATCAAAAAGGAAAATCCATAACCTCATCGGGAATCGAATCCGCGATCTTCAGATTTGCAGAGCAAATCGCTGCTACAAAAGGTATTTTAAATTTATCATTACTGTCTTCTTATTATTATTATTATTATTATTATTATTATTATTATTATTATTATTATTATTATTATAACATCATCATCGTCATCTTCATCATCTGAAAATCACTTAAATAGAAACAGTTGATTTATTTTTTTAGATTGGTTAACTTGTAAGTGCTTATAATGTAATGGAGTTTGAAAAAAAAAATAACTACAGATAGAGTATGATTTTTTCTTACATCTTGGAATAAAAATTACGTATAATCTTATATTAAAATACTTTATTCAAAATAACTTTTGGATTCTAGTCTTGGTGCTATTCGACAAGAGTAGGCTACGTGCCGGCACCGGGTTTCCCCTTCTTTCTTCTTCACCATCGTCATCCTCACCCATACCTTACACTACACTTACACGAACACTTAACATACACTCACCCTAGTACACGACATAACTCTTCACAGATACACATCATGCATAACGTGGCCCACCGAAGTGGTGTGCAATTTGAAAATGGGTCACAGTCCTGCCATCTATCCGCAGTATGTGGAACCCGAATCACGCAAAGTGAAATGGGTAGGCATTAGACACACATACTTTTGGATTTTAGTTCAATTTTCATTAAATTAATATTACCTGCATTATTTATATTTTCGTGCTCTCAGTTTTATGCCACTTCTTTGCCGAAACCTGAACACCGTCTGAATTCTTACCTTTCACCACGTCTTTAAATTTTAAACAACTTCTTTTATGCAGGTCTACACCTTCATCTGCAGATTCTTCCTTTCCAATCAATGTTTATTTTTAAGTAACAGGTTTGAGAGTAAATGTAGCCAACAATGAATTGATAATTTCCGCACTTCCCGCACGGAGCAGCTGTGGGCTGGAAGCATTACGTCATTATATGATGACGTCGAACATCAAGTTCACTTGTTTCCTACCTAAATTTGACTTTGTCAAGAGAGAGATAAGTATTACCTCCAAATATGGATTCGGCACTTTATATATTATCTAACTTCTGACTTGAGGAAGTCAAGACGAAGTGAAGTTGAAGTGACATTCTTCAATACGGCCCTTTGTCTCCAATTTTCAGAACAGAGTTTTCTTTTTTCAGCTTCGTCGACTCATACGCAATTCTTATTTTAAACTCTTCCTCTCTATTAAAAATACTTCATTCTCCTATTTTGATCATAAGAATTTAAGACCTCGGGGATAAATAACGTTAACCCACATTTATAAAGTTGAGAGATATGAGGAAATTGTATATTCAAAAAATATGTACACTTACTTACTTACTTACTGGCTTTTAAGGAACCCGGAGGTTCATTGCCGCCTTCACATAAGCCCGTCATTGGTCACTATCCTGAGCAAGATTAATTCAGTCTCTATTATCATATCCCACCTCCCTCAAATCCATTTTAATATTATCTTCCCATCTACGTCTCTGCCTCCCCAAAGGTCTTTTTCCCTCTGGCCTCCCAACTAATACTCTATATGCATTTCTAGATTCCCCCATACGTGCTACATGCCCTGCCCATCTCAAACGTCTGGATTTAATGTTCCTAATTATGTCAGATGAAGAATACAACGCGTGCAGTTCTGTGTTGTGTAACTTTCTCCATTCCCCTGTAACTTCATCCCTCTTAGCCCCAAATATTTTCCGAAGCACCTTATTCTCAAACACCCTTAACCTATGTTCCTCTTTCAAAGCGAGAGTCCAAGTTTCACAACCATACAGAACAACCGGTAATATAATTGTTTTATAAATTATAACTTTCAGATTTTTTGACAGCAGACTGGATGATAAGAGCTTCTCAACCGAATAATAACAGGCATTTCCCATATTTATTCTGTGTTTAATTTCCTCCCGATTATCATTTATATTTGTTACTGTTGCTTCAAGATATTTGAATTTTTCCACCTCTTCAAAGGATAAATCTCCAATATATTACAAGTTTTAATATTTGAATTTTACTACTGAATATAATTGTACATATGACTCTCTTTTACAATATTATTCATAGAAAACTCACATGTAATCATTAATTTATTGACATTTTAACATATTTAACATTAGATGTGCCTATATGTATGAGGGTTAGAACTATTTACATGAAAATTTCATAATGGTACAAGTAGTGGACAACTATTAATACAAACAAAATATCTTACATCGGTTTAAGATATAACATGAAATTACTAAAGTATAATTATGCTGATGAATTTTAAGCTTTTAATCGTAGACTTCATTTCGGCTCCTTTCCCACAATTTTCAACATTCTCCGGAATTTGTTTGCTTCCTATTTATCATCGACTGGCACTCTCCTCTCTTTCTTTTATGTCCTTTTCTTTGCTCAGAGACCGTTGAAATACTGCCGGAAGTGAAATCCTTGGAAAAAAAAAAACAAAGACTTTGTTTTAGACCATGTTCCCTGTAAATGTAGGCCAAATTAAAAAAATAGGTCACATGTTTTACATACCGTAATTAAGTGGTCATTTACATCATTGTTTTTCATTAAAATAACTGATACAAAATCTCATAACCTATACTTGAACTCTATGCTAAATGTAAAAAATGATAAGCCACATATCGCATTTATAAAAGGAGCAATGAATGTGGTGTAGTGTTGAAATTATAAAGAGATACATGTTATTTAATTTGACCACTAGTCATGCTAATATATAACAAAATAGTATTTATTCTCGACCATGCCGAAATGTAGTAATTATACACCTGGTAGCAGACCTTTAATGCATGTCATTAAAGTATACCTACTAATTAAAGTACAGGTGTTCAGCCAATGACAAGTCAGCTTACAGGTGTTCAGCCAATGACAAGTCAGCTTTGTACAGTTATAAAACCGCAAGTATCGATTATTCTCGGATATGCAATCGAAAGAGAATTAGCGAAAAGTCACGGAGGCTGGAAATCCAATACTGTCGCAGAAGGTTATGTTCTGTTACTATAATAATTAGCGTTAATTGTAAATAATATTCAAATAAATTCAATTTGTCATCTCGTTTTTCAATTCTAAATCAATTTCCAGGTTATATCAGACTAATGTTCATTCTTATTCTGTGCCAAGGTCAATGACATTCGGCCTCGGAAAAAATCAATACTTTCGCGTCTGCGCACATCTCACAATTCAGGTCAGTTCGCACATAACCATAAAAAGACCTAATTTTCAATACTTTCAAGTTAGAAATATGGTCGAGCATAAAAAGTCGTATGAAACTTGCCTATAATGGTAATTAAGACGCTCGTATGAAAATTATGAAACTCGCTTGCGCTCGTTTCATAAACAATCATACTTGCGTCTTAATTACTACCATTATAGGCTCGTTGTATAATGTACTATTTTATAATCATTTAATATTTTTGCATGTAAATAATTACAACTCATATCACAAACTACGCGGTACACATAGCCATATGCTATCCGGATAACTAATCCGTATTCTTTCATCTGATTAATTATTTATACTAACTGAAGTTTCCCTGTAATCAGAATCCTTTAAGCTATCATCACTATCAAAATCATCACCGTTTTCACTGTTTTGCTCTTGATAAACACCATTATCTTTACCTGAATGCTTATGTTTCACTACACTGTCCTCCATCTTGAAAATGAGGGTTGTGATTATTTACTGTAGAGGCGTGTGGATTGTTAAAAACTATAGCCTGCATTGTTCTGCCATTTAGCAGTAGATTCATGTACTACTTGAAAAAATTGAAAGATCTTGTTGGATATAACTATTTGCACCAACAACATTGAAAATATAAAATGTGAGGATTATCATTATTTACCCTCGAGGTCTTCAATTGTTGAATTGTCACATATGAAGAGATTATTAGAGAGTGAGCAAGGCATCACTGTAAGTGCCAGGCATTAATCTAAACAATTTTGTTAATCTTGTGTTATGAAAACAGTTTTATTGATGATATCAACATAAAACAAGATACTCTTATCAGAAAATAAGACAATAATTGAAATCCTGGTAATAGGATTTCGTGACACAAGACGTATGATGCAAGAGGTACACACATTTTCTAACGAAACTCATCCAAATCGGTAATCAATTTCTTTGTCAACTGTGAGCAGAATAGAAGCGAAATTCAAATAACATGAACTACATACAACCTTCTACAAAAGTTATCCTGAAAGGACAAGGATTGGACTTAGGAGATATCTAGCGTATATCGTCGTTGCTCCTGCAATAACTCCTATGTGACATATTTATCGATTTTCAGATTTTTGCTCTATTAAATAACTTAAATAGTGATACAGCAAATAATAAAATCTCCTATATTTATATTTTCTTGTTTCGAAAATGTAAGAATTCACAGTCTCCTACGTACGGCTGCCATAGAATGATTAAATGTTTTTTTTTCTTCCTACTGTAAAATTTTATATTTTGCACATAGGAGTTATTGCAGGAACAACGACGATATTCTATTTCTCGGAGAAATGAACGTGGTTTCTCTTTTACAATTTGTGAAACGTCAAGTTTCAAATCGTTGTCAATGGACGGTCTACCAGATCTTTTTATGTTTCTGACATGTCAATTTTCTCTGAATTTCGCTTCTTTGCTACTCACAGCTGACTAAGATGGTCGATTTGGATGAATTTCGTTAAAAAGTGTGCCTACCTCTTGTTGTGTATGCATTGTCACTAAATCATACCAAAATCAGAATTTCAATTCTCTCATTTTCTGTTAAGAAAATCTTATTTTATGTTGATTTCACAAAAAAAAACTAATTTCATTTTTCATAGGAACTAGCAAAATGTATCAACAATAAAACTGTTACCGTAGTAACCATAATGTAACCATAATATATAGGATGTTTCAGAAATACTTTGACAAACCTTGGAGGCATGTTCCTGATACCAAAACAAGAAAAAAATCATATAAATATATGTCCGAAAATCCTTAGTTTCTTAGTTATTAATGAAAGAACATAATGAAGCATCTGTTAAGATATTGTCAGCTTGGTAGCAAGTGTTGCAACTTTAATCAGTTCAGAAACTCATAACA
The DNA here is from genome assembly GCF_040183065.1 of Periplaneta americana. Lineage (NCBI taxonomy): Eukaryota > Metazoa > Arthropoda > Insecta > Blattodea > Blattidae > Periplaneta > Periplaneta americana. Next base: position 162,242,472 of record NC_091122.1, on the reverse strand, counting down.
AATGTTCAAAATGTTCTCCTCTTTCTTCCACAAACGCATGCACTCGTCGGATCATGGACTCCTTGGCAACCTATAGCCATCTAGATCAGTAGTGTCAGAGTTTTAAGCTCCGAAACCTGTTGTGGTGCTAGAGACGTCCAGTCGGAGCGTGAACTTGCTTATGTCTGTGGAAGCACCGGGGCACGCAACGAGTTACAGTGAAGCGCTCCGCTCCGTTTAGGCTCTGTCTGACATCGCTGATCTAGAATACAATGGGTGCATCAGCAGACTTTTATCGATATCATTCGATTATCTAACAAAATGATACAAACTTAAGTTGTTGCATTGTACCTCGAAACGCGTTGAACGTAAACTTTCATTGTTATGAGTTTCTGAATTGATTAAAGTTGCAACACTTGCTACCAAGCTGACAATATCTATGTGTCATTATGTTCTTTCATTAATGACTAAAAAACTAAGGATTTTCGGACATATGTTTACAGGATTTTTTTTCTTGTTTTGGTGTTAGAAACATGCCCCCAAGGTTTGTCAAAGTATTTCTGAAACACCCTGTATAATACAAATTAAGTATTGCATAAAAATTATATTCTTTCAAATTATATTAAAAACTATAGAGTGTCATTTTAAAATGTTCTCGGTAACGCAGCAATTCGTACAATAGTAACAAAAATATTTTGTTTCTATAAAAATATTCCTTCCTAAATACAATATTCGACGGTCTGAGCATTTTGCCCGAAATTCTCTTCATTCAATTTTAATTGCAATTCTGCGTTACTTCTGAAAATTCTGTGTAGAGAGCACAATGGACAAATGCAATGTAAGCCTAAATGCAAGGGTCGGTCCCACATCGGGTCCAGCCTTCGAAAAGCGATGGTGTGCGTGCAGTTAACAAACAAAAAAGGGTATAATAAAATTCTTATCACCCTGTATATCGAAGAGGAAATGATTCCATGCATAATATTAATACACTCGTTTCCCGATACTAGTTAATATATGCGAAAGAGGAAATGGTGTACCGTCAATCCAAGGGTCAAAGCTTTTCACGCTGGAGACCCCAGTTTAAATCATGAGCAATGCAAGTAGAATTCATTATAGATAAAAACGACGTTGGAGCCGGTTTTCTTCATAATTCACGGCCTTCTTACTTAATCACTACTGCAGTAGCAACAGGTAACCATAGTACAGCACAGTTTTTCCCCAGGGGACCAACTTCAGTGGATCCCTATGGGAGACAATTCTCCAAGCAAGAACGAGTAGCTACGAGTATATTGGCAACAACGCCTCACTTCTTCGATATAGTAGCAAACAAACAAACCAGAGACAGAATTATTATTATTATTATTATTATTATTATTATTATTATTATTATTATTGATTATATTTATAACCATGCAATAAGAATGTTAGGAATAATTCGTCAATTACTTATTCTTTTTCAACAGCTGACTCTCTTTTAATACTATACTATACATTAGTGAGATCGAAACTCGAATATGCATCTGTAGTTTGGAACTCTATTACTAGTTCTGATTCGGCAAAACTGGAAAATATTCAAAGGAAATGTATTTCTTTATGTTCTTACCGATTCCTGCGTAATAACTCTGAGTATAACTATGATAAAAAATGCGAGCACTTTAAATGTCGAAGCCTGTATGTCAGACGTCATGATCTCGATTACTTACTCTTATGTTAGGTCCTTAAAGGTGACATTAATTGTCAATCTTTCTTAAACAGTGTCAGCCTTCGTATTCCTATGAAGGACATGAGACATCGCAAACTCTTCTATATTAGAAATTCTAAATCTTCCTCGCCGGTCTCCAGATGTACAGGGACATCATTTTATTTTTACTTGCATTTTTATTGTACCTGCATTTCTGAATGTACTTCACTCTCACCCCTTCACTAATGTCCTTGCTCCCGTCAGACACACAAACTTAGGGCCGCTGTTGCAGTCAAAGTCTTCAAGCAGTGAAGTAAACACTGCAGTGTATAGTGTGTTTCATAAATATGATTGCGTTTTCTATAGAAGAAAGAACCTATATTAATAATATCGTACTAAAAAATTATATTCAAGAAACGATAAATTCAATTTCAGAGAATATGCTTCAAAATGTTTTTAATAATATTCGTAAAGAATTGAAGCCTGCATTGTAATGAACGGCAATCATTTTCAGCAACTTGTTTAAAAATTCAGGTTAGCTTATTTTGAATTGAGGTGGCTAGAAGCAAAGGAATGCTAGTGACATTTGTAATAACATGAGTTAAGTGCATCCAGTGTAAGCTAAAGTATCTAAAATTTTAGTGGCAAAGGGATATTTTAATCTCATCACACATTAAAATTTAAATAAAAATTTCACCGATTTTACGAAAGCTTAAATATTTAAACCCCATTTTCTCAAAAGTAACTTAAGTGCACTTACAGCCCTTTACTTATGAGCCCTCAATTTAAATGCACTCTCTATATTGTATGTTAACACCAATAATTAATATGCTAAATAAAGTAGACATTACATAACGAACATAGCCGCCTGAAAAGTTGAGTTTTTGAAAAAAAATGTTTCTACTCCACTGTATTTTGATAAATTGCATAAAAGTGATGATCAAATTGAAAATCGTAATATCGTATTTCCCTACAACATAAATGGATACACTACTTTTCTCTCCTCCTATAGCTAGTAAAATGATTTGTTTACATATTGCACTAGCAACATCAAACTCCTGTAATGGAAGGGGGCAACAGTGTTTCCGAGTATAGCCAGGTTAATGTTAAAAATGTTGGTAAAAATAAAGTGATGTCCCTGTACTAAACATGCTAACTTACATGTAAGCGATTTCGATCCATTCAATGTATAGAAGTATTAGGACATGGCAATGTCTTTGCTAATATTAATTGCATTATCTTTCTACACATATTGGTAATACTTTTGTATGAATCAACTCCTTTCCATAAAATATAATAGTATTAATTCTTGTAAAATAATCATTGTAATCTATGTTCTTTATTTTGTTGTTATCTCTATTATGTAATGTGTACCATAGTTGTTCATTTTATTGCATTATTTGTATCACTGTGCTGGACTTTTATTGGCCTATGGCTGTTGTCCAGCACATAAATATCAATAAATAAATAAATAAATAAATTTATTATCATTATTATTATTATTATTATTGTTCAAATCAGTGTTTCAGGTATAGCTCCCTGTGAAGCAGACTTGAATAATTTCAAGTTCCGGGGCCGGGTATCGATCCCGGGACCTTTGGCTGAGTGCGCCAAGGCCGGAACAATTTTTCCCTTGAAATTATTCAAGTCTGCTTCACACCTAACCGAAAGTTCAAGTCTCTCACCGTATTACAGAGTTTCGGTTAAGTTAAACTGTAGTGAAATACAAAATTTTATTACTTCTAGGAAAGAAAAGAAGACGATCGCTGCTGTTTTATTATATTATTGCTGTTAAAACTGCCGACGCTCGTGGAGAATCTTCATTAAGAAACATCTTTTTGTCTTAGATAAGAGAGAGAATATCATTAAAAAAACCGGTAGAGGACCAATACCGCCTACTTTAGTATGTTTGTCAGACTTAACCTCAAATATGCAAATCTGGCTTTCAGGTAAAGTTCCCTATGAAGCAGAATTGAATAATTTCAAGGAAAAAATTGTTCAGGGGCCGGGTATCAATTCCGGGACCCTTCGCTTAGCACACGAATGCTCTACCGACTGAGCTACCCAGGAACTATACACAACACCGTCCCAATTTTTCCCTTTATATCCACACAACTCGAGTGGGCTGACAAGGCGCCAGAAATCCAACTTTGAGAGCACACAAACTCTGTGTGACTTGAATTGTGGTTTCCTGTTAACATATCTATAGTAACGTATATATTATGGAAATCTGGCTTTCAGGTAAAGCTCCATGTAAAGCAGACTTGAATAATTAACCTCAAATAGTTTCTTAATGCTGGGTACCAACGTTATGCTCCCAAACACATTGCAACCAGACTAAACCATACATGACCATCCGCGACAGAACTCCATACACCATCAGCTGACGAATGAAATAATAATATTAGTGTGCGTATTTTATAAGCTGTGTAGAATGTTATGATGTAATGGAATTACAACTGTAAACTGTAATTAATCACGTAAAACTTCATCAGAACAACTGGATAAATCATCTGCATCGCATGCATAGAGATAGAATCCCAAAAGTCACGCTCCACTATCGTCCAAACGGGAAGAGATCTCTCGGTCGTCCAAAGAAGCGCTGGATTGAAAATTCAACTGTGAGATCGTAACAGCCCATTTGGCCTAATACTCGAAGGGAAGAAGAAGAAGAAAAAGAAGAAGGTTTATGAAACTGAATTAACTCAAATAATAAAATTATTAATAATTTCAAGGGAAAAATTGTTCCGGGGCCGGGTATCGATCCCGGGACCTCTGGTTGAACGTACCAGCGCTCTTACCAACTGAGCTACCCGGGAACTCCATCCGACACTGTCTCAACTTTTCAGTTGGTAAGAGCGCTGGTACGTTCAACCAGAGGTCCCGGGATCGATACCCGGCCCCGAAACAATTTTTCCCTTGAAATTATTCAAATCTGCTTTACAGGGAGCATTACCTGAAAAACTAGATTTGCATAATATATACATTACTGTGTACGTTAACAGAAAACCACAATTCCAAGTCACACAGAGATTGTGTGCACTTGACGTGGGTCTCTGGCGTTTCGTCAGTCCACGCGAGTTGTATGGATATAAAGGGAAAAGTTGAGACGGTGTCGGGTGGAATTCCCGGGTAGCTCAGTTGGCAAGAGCGCTGGTACGTTCAACCAGAGCTCCCGGGATCGATACCCGGCCCCGGAACAATTTTTCCCTTGAAATTATTCAAATCTGCTTTACAGGGAGCATTACCTGAAAGACTAGATTTGCATAATATATACGTCACTGTGTACGTTAACAGAAAACCACAATTCCAAGTCACACAGAGATTGTGTGCACTCGACGTGGATCTCTGGCGTTTCGTCAGCCCATGCGAGTTGTGTGGATATAAAGGGAAAAGTTGAGACGGTGTCGGGTGGAGTTCCCGGGTAGCTCAGTTGGTAAGAGCGTTGGTACGTTCAACCAGAGGTTCCGGGATCGATACCCGGCCCCGGAACAATTTTTCCCTTGAAATTATTCAAATCTGCTTTACAGGGAGCATTACCTGAAAGACTAGATTTGCATAATAAAATTATTTTTTGTGAGTTTAGTAATATTAGGTAATATGTGTTTATACGACAGGCCAATATGAGCAAATGCTGGGTAACTATCCGTGCTGGATCCTGGACTAATTTCACCGCCATTATCACCTTCATCTCATTCAGACGCTAACTAACCTGAAATGTTGATACAGCGTCGTAAAATAATCCACTAAAAAAAATATAATAATACCTTTGTTTGAAAATTTCGTAACTCTGTAATGTCCAATAGCAAGAAATGAAAAATTATTTATTTATTTATTTATTTATTTATTTATTTATTTATTTATTTATTTATTTATTTATTTATTTATTTATTTATTTATTTATTTATTTATTTATTTATTTATTTATTTATTTATGTCTATAACAGGACAAAGCCCCAATTACAATAGACAGCATAGATAAGGTTGTTTGAATTGACAGCTGGTGCCCGTGAACACTTGTAGTTAGCAATAATTACAGTATCATTATAATTACCTAAATTAATCTCACCAGAGGTTTTGATTTACCTAGAGAAAATCAAAACTCAAGTGGGATTTAATCGACTATTACACTATTAGAAGAAAATATATAAAGATTAGAAGAAATAACGTATTTACTCCAATACAAATAAAAATCATTGGCTTACTAAAATACCAAACTGTCTTGAAAATGTATTATTGTACCATCTCATCATTATAAATATTCCGCTAGATGGCAGCAGTGTGTTATGATCAGCTGTTCTTTTGTTAAACGTTGCGCCAACTAAACAATCTTCATTGAACTCTATGGACCATTACTAGTCAAGAAGGCTTTGTTGATTAAGTTTCATTTTTATTAAAACAGTTGCATTCCACTTCAATCTATACTAATAATAAATCTGTAGCCAAAATTTTTCTGGTAATTTTCGATTTTCCAAAAATAATTGGTCCTAACATATACAATTAACCACCCTGAAACCGAAAATCGCTTTTTTGAAATTTTTGTTTGTATGTCTGTCTGTCTGTCTGTCTGTCTGTCTGTCTGTCTGTTACCTTTTCACGCGATAATGGCTGAACGGATTTCGATGAAAATTGGAATATAAATTAAGTTCGTTGTAACTTAAATTTTAGGCTATATGGCATTCAAAATACATTTAAAAGGGGGGTTATAAGAGGGCCTGAATTAAATAAATCGAAATATCTCGCTTATTATTGATTTTTGTGAAAAATGTTACATAACAAAAGTTTCTTTAAAAATAATTTCCGATACGTTTTATTCCTTGAAAAATTTTGATAGGACTGATATTTAATGAGATAAATGAGTTTTAAAATTAAAATAACTGCCATCTAAGGCCGTGTAATGAATTAAAAAACAAATGACTTCGTCTATAAGGGGCCTTGGACAGCAACAATCGAAAGCTATAAAAGATAGCCTACAGATAATGTTTCTGTGTTTGTATGAAGTAATATCAGAAGCTAAATTAACCGATTTGTATAATTAATTATTAATTCACCATTGGAAAGTGTAGTTTCTCTAGATGGACATAATGCTATAATGTTATTACAGTAACTTCTGAGTGAATCGAGGACAGGTAAGATTAAAATAGCTTCTTATGCACAGAAAACTTGATAGGCTATTCTGTACATTCGTTTCCTGTATTTCCTAAAATAATTTTTATGACCAAATGAGTGGTCTCTGGATCAAAATGATCGCATTTTAATTATGCAAATACAATTTAAATTAAGTAACATAATAAACGATTTATCCTTATATCAAACACGAATGTTCCCTGGATCAAACGTCCTATTTTAATTATGTAATTACTTTATATTTATTTCTAACAGGTGCAGCGGAGCGCACGGGTACGGCTAGTTAATATATATATATATATATATATATATATATATATATATATATATATTAAACAATCTCTGATACGTGACTATCCATAATTTCATACAGCAGGAGCTATAACATAACCCAAATAATATAAACAAGATAAATGATACAAAAGTTTTAGTTAAGGATGATGACTTAATAAACATGAATCATTTTAAAATGTACAATTGGACGGAGTTAAGCAATAATAGACCAAGCGCCAAAGAACTGTTTCGAGATATTGGTCATTGAAATAAATCTGTTTTTTTTATATAAAACATTTTATGCAAGAAGTATTATAACATTCATACTATTACAAAAAATAGCACGAATAATACCAAGAAAGACTAACCTATTTTTAATAAGAGACCAGCAGTTGAATTAATATTTCAAAGCAAAATAAATAAATGAATTTTATGCAATAAACGAATTTTTGCTTATAAATAGCAGCAAAATTCAGATATCGCATTCTTTATTTTTTCCCAGTTAAATTAGCCTGCCATCCATCAACAGATTTGTGCAGATAACTCTTTCTTTTCCAAATTGTCGGTTGGTCTATTATTGCGAAACTCAGTCCAATTATCGAAAGTACAATGTTGGCAAACAAAGAAACAAATGCTAAGGAGATGATAAAAACAAACAAATGCTAGGGAGGTGACAAAAATTGTAAGATAAGCAGCCATGATTGGTTGAAACACGTCGTTCCGTGCCGTTTTATTGGTCAAAAGTAGTATGACGTAATAAAAGCGTAATATTCTGTCTAAACATCATTAATCGCTGTGATAATGTCTGTGTTACGATTACGTCATTCTTAATTACGAGAAAACAAAGTTCCATTCATTAAAAAATTTAGAAAATAGTGGCTGGAAAATATTTAAAAGACCACGACAATACGGAGGACTTCAATATAGCAGTCGAATAGCTGTAGAGCATAAGGTTTTCTGATTCGTCTTAATCTTGATGATTTTGACGTATTAGCACAGTCTAGTAAATAAAGTCACGAAGCTTGAGTTGTGAGGGTGCTAGGAGCAATAGACTGTACCGGTATTATTTCGCATTGTCTGCAATGAGGCGATAGTAGCGATCCTAGTGGTTAGCAACTATCTATGGATGCATATTTACTATGTATTGAGCTTCGTGACTAGATACTAGACTGGGGTATTAGAAGTTTGGGAATAATCAGCCCCCCTTTATCGACCGATGCTCAGTCTTCCGGGTAGGCCTACTCTCTTGTAAGGGATTTGACGAGTTTCATAAAAATCCAGATTGTCATGGCTTTACTAATTTTTGGTATGTCCTATGAATCAAATAGAAGAGGTGCACACGGCCAAACAAAACTCGTGAAGTTCACGTTCTTGTATGGTTCTCTTTGAGATTACGATGATGGATTGGTAGTCAAGCAGAATGTTTCTTTTTATAAGCGGCGCTCGGGATGGGTAAAGCACGCCGATGGAACTGTTTGATGGATTGATTGGCTCTACAATCCTACGCCCTACACCCCAACTTCTAATGCCAGCTCTTCATTCGTAAGCTTCAATTCGCGGTCATGGAACTAGATATCGAGAAAGATTCTCAATCCTTTGTACACACTTTACAGTATGGCAATAAGTGATCAAATTCCATTTGCTTGTTATAGGCCTATAAAACAGAGTATAAACTGAGTTGTAACTGAAACTGTATTTCGAAATTTGACGGAAAAAGATTTTCAAGATCCTTGATACGCTTAGACCATTCAATAATTGAAGAGAAATGAATAGGTATAACCTAAAGTAATATGATTGGCTATGTATCATATTTTGTAGACATATGTACATTGGCAACATTGATCATTCTTGTACTGCATATATTTACCAAAGTAAGCAGACCTAATACTGAGACTCCGAGAACGGATGGTGGGGATTCATGACGTAATAGATTCAAAGTGATTTTATTTTAGTAACTCAAAAAGAACGCGTTTATGTGGCTTCATTTTCTGCCGTCATAGTAAAGTCATTTTTGTCAAGTTCATAATTTCTCATGTTAATTCAGTAACTCAAAAAGAATACGTTCATGTGGTTCTGTTACTTTCGTTGTTGCCATTGTAAAAACATTGTTGTTAAGTATATCATTTCTCATGTTAATTCAGTAACTCAAAAAAAATGCGTTCAAGTCATTTCATTTTCTGTTACTTTTGTTGTTCCATAGTAAAGTCATTGTTGTTAAGTATATCATTTCTCATGCTAATTCAGTACCTCAAAAAGATTGCGTTCACGCGGTTTTATTTTCAGTCACTTTTGTTGTTGTCATAGTAAAGTCATTGTTGTTAAGATCACCATTTCTCTTGATAATTCAGTAATTCAAGAAGAATGCGTGCATGTGGTTTTATTTTATGTCACTTTTAATGTCATAGTTAAGTCATTATTGTAGAGTTCTTCATTTCTCTTTTAATTCAGTAACTCAAAAAGATTGCGTTCATGTGGTTACATTTTCTGTAGTTAGTGGTCATAGTAAAGTCAATGTTGTTAAATTTATAATTTATCTTTTTAATTCAGTAACTCAAAAAGATTGCGTTCATGTGGTTACATTTTCTGTAGTTAGTGGTCATAGTAAAGTCAATGTTGTTAAATTTATAATTTATCTTTTTAATTCAGTAACTCAAAAAGATTGCGTTCATGTGGTTACATTTTCTGTAGTTAGTGGTCATAGTAAAGTCAATGTTGTTAAATTTATAATTTATCTTTTTAATTCAGTAACTCAAAAAGATTGCGTTCATGTGGTTACATTTTCTGTAGTTAGTGGTCATAGTAAAGTCAATGTTGTTAAATTTATAATTTATCTTTTTAATTCAGTAAGTCAAAAAGATTGCGTTCATGTGGTTACATTTTCTGTAGTTAGTGGTCATAGTAAAGTCAATGTTGTTAAATTTATAATTTATCCTTTTAATTCAGTAACTCAAAAAGATTGCGTTCATGTGGTTACATTTTCTGTAGTTAGTGGTCATAGTAAAGTCAATGTTGTTAAATTTATAATTTATCTTTTTAATTCAGTAACTCAAAAAGAATGCGTTCATGTGGTTTTATTTTGTCACTTTTGTTGTTTCATAGTAAAGTCATTGTTGTTAAGATCACCATTTCTCTTGATAATTCAGTAACTCAAAAAGAATGCGTTCATGAGGTTTTATTTTCTGTCACTTTTGTTGTTGTCATAGTAAAGTCATTGTTGTTAAGATCATCATTTCTCTTGATAATTCAGTAATTCAAAAAGAATGCGTTCATGTGGTTTTATTTTCTGTCACTTTTGTTGTTTCATAGTAAAGTCATTGTTGTTAAGTTCATCATTACTTTTGTTAATTCAGTATCTGAAAAAGAATGCGTTCATGAGGTTTTATTTTCTGTCACTTTTGTTGTTTCATAGTAAAGTCATTGTTGTTAAGTTCATCATTACTTCTGTTAATTCAGTAATTCAAAAAGAATGCGTTCATGTGGTTTTATTTTGTTACTTTTGTTGTTTCATAGTAAAGTCATTGTTGTTAAGTTCATTTATCTTGTTAATTCAGTAACTCACAAAGAATGCGTTCATGAGGTTTTATTTTCTGTCACTTTTGTTGTTTCATAGTAAAGTCATTGTTGTTAAGTTCATCATTACTTCTGTTAATTCAGTAATTCAAAAAGAATGCGTTCATGTGGTTTTATTTGTTACTTTTGTTGTTTCATAGTAAAGTCATTGTTGTTAAGTTCATTTATCTTGTTAATTCAGTAACTCACAAAGAATGCGTTCATGAGGTTTTATTTTCTGTTACTTTTGTTGTTTCATAGTAAAGTCATTGTTGTTAAGTTCATCATCACTTCTGTTAATTCAGTAATTCAAAAAGAATGCGTTCATGTGGTTTTATTTGTTACTTTTGTTGTTTCATAGTAAAGTCATTGTTGTTAAGTTCATTTATCTTGTTAATTCAGTAACTCACAAAGAATGCGTTCATGAGGTTTTATTTTCTGTCACTTTTGTTGTTTCATAGTAAAGTCATTGTTGTTAAGTTCATCATTACTTTTGTTAATTCAGTATCTGAAAAAGAATGCGTTCATGAGGTTTTATTTTGTCACTTTTGTTGTTTCATAGTAAAGTCATTGTTGTTAAGTTCATCATTACTTCTGTTAATTCAGTAACTTAAAAAAATTGCGTTCATGTGGTTTTATTTTCTGTCACTTTTGTTGTTTCATAGTAAAGTCATTGTTGTTAAGTTCATCATTACTTTTGTTAATTCAGTATCTGAAAAAGAATGCGTTGATGTGGTTTTATTTTCTGTCGCTTTCCCCCCCCCCTCGCTGTTATTTATACTCGCTTTAACATCTTTGGTCATATCGCGAGTTAATCTTTGGTTGAAATCCGAAGGCCTATGTACTATTGTTGAGACTGGTTCTATTGTTGTGAATTAGATGGCGACTGTATATGTATGACTGATTTGTTATGAATATGATTTCGGCGATGAATGAGGCCGTGATTTTCAGGGATGTTGTGGCCCGAATTTCCTGGCATTTGCCTTACAGTTGAGGAAAAACCCTGAAAAACCTCAACCAGGAAATTCAACCCGACCGGGAATCGAACCCGGACCCTCTGCGTAAGAGACCAGCATGCTGACCCCTACACCACAGAGGTGGGCGACTGTCACTTTTGTTGTTGTCATAGTAAAGTCATTGTTGTTAAGTACATCATTTCTTTTGTTAATTCAGTAACTCAAGAAGATTGCGTTCATGTGGTTACATTTTATGTCGTCATTGTGGCCATAGTAAAGTCAATGTTAATGAATTTAAATACTATTATAGTCACAATCATGCCATGGTATGGGAATCGAACCTGCGACTTCCTGTACTCCGGTCAGGCGCTCTACCACTGAGCTATCAAGTTCGTCTCACGTCAAAGGCTCGGAATTATATTTTCATACTGGCGACTCTGTTATAGAGTACTGTCCATAGCGTTTGAACTAGTCAGCACTGCTTATGGGTTGAAAGAAACTTTACAAATTTACATTTATGTAACATATGTCACATCAACGGACGTGTATACGTCACCAAACATCGTAAGATGAAGATTACAAAAGTCAATGTTGTTAAATTTATAATTTCTCATTTTTATTCAATAACTCTAAAAGAATGCGTTCAAGTGGTTTTATTTTTTGTCACTTTTGTTGTTGTCAACAGTAATCTCACTAGACGTTTTGATTTATCTAGAGAAAATCAAAACTCGAGTGGGATTTAATTGACTATTACACGATTAGAAGAAAGTATATAAAGATTAGAAGTAACGAAGTACTCCAATACAATAAAATATTAATTGACTTACGAAAATACAACTGTCTTCAAATGTACTATTGTACCATCTCAACATAACAAATATTACGCTAGATGCATGCTAGATGGCAGTAGTGAGCAATGCCTTCTCGTCGAGAAGTTCTCCATCTATACACGATGGCAATGTTACTAATCAAGAAGGCTTTGTTGATTCAGTTTCATTTTTATTATTAAAACAGTTGCATTCCACTTCAATTATCCGAATCCCAGTAATCAACGTCACTTGACAGATGATTTTCAATAAATCTTAATATTAAACAATCTCTGATACGTGACTATCCACAATATCATATAGCAGAAGCTGTAACATAACCTAACTAATATACACAAGTGTTAGAAAAGTTTTAATTAACGACGATGACATAAAAAATAAACATGAATAATTTTAAAAGGAATAATTATTGAATGTACAATTTTCAAATTTGAATATGGTTGGTGGTTCAATTGATGTTATATTGGACGTGTGCGTAATAGAAGTGGAACTCGTTGATTTAGGCCTACATGGTGTATTCAACTTATTCAGGATTTCCGAATGGTGCTCTTCATTTATTTGTAAATCGGATTTCAGAAGATGCATAGGTATGATCAGTGATTTTTATTAATTCTTGTTCTTGAATGCCAATGCGAGTCATATTTGAAACTGCTGTGCATCGACTGGAGTGGTTTGTAATTATATATATATATATATATATATATATATATATATATATATATATATATATATATTTTACGTCCAGACCAGCGCAGTTTCAAATGTTGGCAAACAAAGAAACAAATGCTAGGGACGCGATAAAATTAAACAAATGCTAAGGACGCGATAAAATTAAACAAATGCTAGGGACGCGATAAAATTGTGCGATAAGCAGCCATGATTGGTTGAAATACGTCTTTCGTACCGTTTTATTGGTCAAAAGTAGTATGACGTAGTAAGAGTGTAATAGTCAAAGTAAAATCATTGTTGTTAAGTTTTATTTTTTGTCACTTTTGTTGTTTCATATTAAAGTCATTGTTGTTAAGTTAGTCTCCCGATCATTTCAGAAGATCTCTTAGCAGGATAAAATTATTTTACCCTCTACATTTCAAGCTCTACATGCAGCAGCTATACCAAGATGCTATGCCTATTGTTCGAAAGCATAGCAAACCTGACTTTTTTCTTTTTTTTTTTTTTTTTTTTTTTTAATTTTCACCTACAATCCACAATGACCTGAAATAGCTACTGCTTTACTCCCACATGAAAAACCCACTGATCGTTCTGACATTGTTACTTGTGTTTTCGCGTTGAAACTAAAAAACTGAAAGTGGATAGGTTCAAGAAAAAGTATTTGGCATAAAAAAACATTCAGAGGGATTATGTTTCTTTATTACGGAAGCAAATAACTTTCAAAGGTCTGTCTGAAAATACATCTGAAAAATTTTTATTTAAACGTCTAATGAACTTGGTTTGCAGCATTTGCTGCACAAGCCATTAGTAATATACTCGTATAGTCTACTTCAGAGTAACCTCATGAAAATCCACCACTAATTCTCACAGATTCTGTACATACAACATATCTAAATTAATTGTAAAAGATGTGTTCACTTTAAGTATGCACATAGATTGAGTAATGATCACTAATATGATTTCGTGTACATAAATTATAAACTTACAAAAACCGCGTATTTTTATTCACCTTCCGTCTGTAATTTAATTTCGTTCAACAAGCTTCACAAATCTGAGAAAACAATGGATATATAAATAAAGTTAATCAACTGGCAACACTAATGCATGCAGTTAGGACTGTAAAATGTTAGTGTCCTTTTTCATCTTTATTTTCGTAATTTACGGATCGAATTCATAGTCGTCACTTATAAAATGAGGAAACACTTAAGTAATGAGTGTTTCCTTAGCACTTATTTCAGATCGTATTGCAGAGACGCTACTCTTTCATATGCACTGAGCATTCCCTTGACATCGAAAGAAATATGGCAACATGGCTAGACGTGAGCGCTTTCCTACATTCAATTGTTTTCCAGCGCCTTCAAATTGTTAAATCGGCATTATTGTCATACACAAATACAGAAGTAAATATTATAGAGCTGAAAATTATACAAGATGTCCAGAAAGCATTTTACAGAAAAGAAAGAAGTGAGCTATGAAATATGGAGATATCGTCGGAAGTAAAAAAAAAAAATTGATAATTGTTCTCTCCAAAAGAAGAAATTGACATGGAATAAATTTACAGTTGAGTTTAATGCAAACTCCGAAAATATTCCTGTAAGTAAATCATTTTAATTTATTTTTCAGTTATTTTTTATGCTAAACAAAGTGGAAGTGATATAATTACGCAAATTTTAACAACTTATTCCTTGGGTAGAATACAAACAAAAATGCAAATGACACTTTGTTGGGACGTGAATACTTTTCGAAAAAATGCCGCTTAAATCTACCTGAAATGCTGCTGTATCATAAAATCTCAAAGCAACCATTACTTTCAGCAGTGGTGAAATCGGTAAGCCTCATGGTTGTATTGTGAATTGAAATGAGAGACACCAGAATATTCACAACAGTGTTCTTGTCGAAACGGTATCTCCTCTTAAATTGTTGATCATTATACATCTGTAAAGAGTTTTCCATATCTCTGATATATCTTTTGCTTGCCGAAACTCATTTTCATTTTAATTACAGAACTCAATAAATTAAATTAAATCATAATCATCATCTATTGTATACCGAATCAGCTGATTACAATGCATATGAGGAAACTCTTGAGTAAGCTAACAAGCTACCTTATTTGAATAAGTGTTCACTTCAGTGGGATTTATGAATTGGAAATTATTATAAGCAACTGCTTAAGTGTTTCCTTACGATAAGTGTTGACTATGAATTCGGGCCTAAGTGTCCTTGTAGGCGTCTGAAAACTGATTCCTAGTGCCTATACGTACGACACAAACGGGTAGTTATCAAATAGTAGCGTCCGTTCACTAAGACCTTGTCGTGCACATACAATATATCCTTCCGCTAATGTTCTGCATAGCTGAGGTGGATTTCTGCCTCGAGGACTTCATCATACTGCCGATTTTATGGAGCTCGCGATGTGCGTTATGGAGTTAACAGGTGGCTTTGAAACAAAAGCATTTCGAGTGCAGCTGGAAACTCGGCGCGCGGGTGCGAGTTCACGGGACCCTGTCATAAAATGTCTGCCACACTAACCTCATAGCTATGCTGTACAAGCGTAACGGAGACGGCAGGTTGTAGCAATTAATATCTCATGAAATGCTAACGCCACTCTTAGTAGTTGCAGAGATGAAGAAACATTATGTGACCAGAAAGGGAATGGACGAAGCAGAGTGGGATAGAAGTAAGATATGAATAGCGAAAGAAAATAGGAGAAGAGATGTGTAAAACAAGTAACAATACAAAATAGAGGAGTAGGGACAGAAGTAGAATAGAAAGAGAGGAGTATGAGTAGAAGCAGAGTAGGAAGAGAGGAGTATGAGTAGAACCAGAGTAGGAAGAGAGAAGTATGAGTAGAATCAGAGTAGGAAGAGAGAAGTATGAGTAGAACCAGAGTAGGAAGAGAGAAGTATGAGTAGAACCAGAGTAGGAAGAGAGGAGTATAAGTAGGAGTAGATTAGGAAGAGAGGAGTATGAGTAGGAGTAGATTAGAAAGAGAGGAGTATGAGTAGAAGTAGAGTAGGAAGAGAGGAGTATGAGTAGGACTAGATTGGAAAGAGAGGAGTATAAGTAGGAGTAGATTAGGAAGAGAGGAGTATGAGTAGGAGTAGATTAGAAAGAGAGGAGTATAAGTAGGAGTAGATTAGGAAGAGAGGAATATGAGTAGGACTAGATTGGAAAGAGAGGAGTATGAGTAGAAGCAGAGTAGGAAGAGAGGAGTATGAGTAGAATCAGAGTAGGAAGAGAGGAGTATGAGTAGAACCAGAGTAGGAAGAGAGGAGTATGAGTAGGAGTAGATTAGGAAGAGAGGAGTATGAGTAGGAGTAGAGTAGGAAGAGAGTAGTATGAGTAGGAGTAGATTAGAAAGAGAGGAGTATGAGTAGAACCAGAGTAAGAAGAGAGGAGTATAAGTTGGAGTAGATTAGGAAGAGAGGAGTATGAGTAGAGTAGAAAGAGAGGAGTATGAGTAGAAGCAGAGTAGGAAGAGAGGAGTATGAGTAGAAGTAGAGTAGGAAGAGAGGAGTATGAGTAGGAGTAGAGTAGGAAGAGAGGAGTATGAGTAGAAGCAGAGTAGGAAGAGAGAGTATGAGTAGAATCAGAGTAGGAAGAGAGGAGTATAAGTAGGAGTGGATTAGGAAGAGAGGAGTATGAGTAGAAGTAGAGTAGGAAGAGAGGAGTATGAGTAAAAGTAGAGTAGGAAGAAAGGAGTGTGAGTAGGAGTAGAGTAGGAAGAGAGGAGTATGAGTAGAAGCAGGATAGAGTAGCTTTTTGTACGTGAACAGTTTCAAAATTTGTGGATTGGCAGCGGTTCTAGTATGAGGACCAAAATCTATCATATTCATATTCCTTAAATGGTAGTAAACTTTTTGATTGCTTACTGCTGTATCCGTTTGGTTTTTCCATAATTACCGCTGTTGAGCTATTTCCTTTTAATTCCCTTGCAAAACGAAGTTACATTTGTTCGGCTGAAATTTCTGCACATTCAAAGGACAAAAACTAAATTCTTTCAATAATTTGTTATCATAATACAGTTCTCTCTTAAAATGACTGAGCATATTGGGAATTAAATCAATGGCTATCCCAAAAATACGCTATGATATATTTCACATAAAACAATTTCTATCTCAAAAAGGAAGCAAAAACGAGCAAAACTGTATTAAACATTTTGGTTTGAAATATCTCAAAGAATAACTCTCTGAAATTAATGACACTACTTACGGTTTACTCTGTATATAGCTCCAGGAGCTGTCTTCTTTTTGCAACGAAACGATTGGTAACTCAGTTCTAATTCCTCTGTAACTTACTACCAAATGCTCGGAATCACAACGTTCTTGCACTAAAAAATCGGGCATATTTTTTAACGAATGAAACAGGCAAAACATTAATTTCACCAAAAAGTGGAGCCACCCCCCTGTTTTGCAGGGAGCCCTTCACATTATTAACATATTTCTCGCTACCATGATGAAAAACACAACGAAAAAATGTGCCGAAACATCGTTCCGGCCCGTTCCGCCAGAAAAAAAATCACTGCCTTTGATTATGATTATAATGCTTCTAATAATTATAACAGTATTAATGTGATTGCTACGAATGACTTGGCTTTGTTTTTCAACTCTTCACATTCACAAGTCGTATGTTTTTAGTTTTGCAAGTAGCTTACCTTAAACTTAGATTGTACACTGCGCCCCATCTTTCGGCAAAACTTGGAACTTTCACAGTTGTTTTCTAATGTATACTGCTGTTCTTTTGTTATATAACGTTTCAGACAGAAAAATTTGAGTTTACAAAACATTTTCTCGTATGTAATTAATGGACATTTTAACAACACTTAAATATATTGTATTTTAAATAATTAATAGGGAAATTTGTAAGCAAAAGAGGGAGATTTCGAGCTACTAGAAGGGAAAATTACAGAGCTTTATGGATCAATATAATTCGAAGGTTAATGTACGTATCGGAATTTTTTTGTATCTAGTTGCAGTGAATACTTTTGTTTAAACATGGCTGGCGGTGAAGATGTTGAAATTGATTACGATGATAAAGACAGGAAAGGAGACTTAGCTGTTAAAGTAATTTGTCTTGGAGATAGTGCAGTGGGCAAATCGAAGTAAGCAATATGCGGCTAATATGATATGCATGAGCACTGTAGTCTGTCAGTCACTGCACAATATTATTTTGAAATAGGCCTATGTGTCTTCCAACCTTATCTCAACCTATTTATTCTCTATGGCTTTACCTTTCAAAATTGGACTGGTAAATTATCGTGTTCTAATAGTTTCAGGCTTAGCCATGCACAGTAGCATACTTTGAGTATAGTTAAAATAAGATCACTCTAATTTTGCAGTTATTTTCTTAATTAAATGTCAAAAAAATGTTGCTTAGATACTGTAAATTGATTCGTGTTATAAAATTCCGACTAGTTAAAAGTATGTGACTGTTCATGACACAGCGATGTGGATACGTTATTCTTTACAAAACATATAAAGTAGGTCTATGTACTGCGTAAAATGTAAGGGTAATTCTCCAGAAGAGCTACACACTAGGCCCTAGAGGCGACAAAAGTCTCTTTTGCGTCACTGCCTTCTGTTGTCAATATAGTGATAAACACGTGGTTTTAGTTAGCAGTCACAAATACTTTCAACATGAAAATAGTTTCATACCTGTTATATTCCAATACACTGTTGTAGTCCCCACCCTCTACTTGTTACCAATATAACACTCGAGACGTTCAGAACGCAATACATAAACAATAGCTCGCTTACATTTTTTGAAAGAATAACATTCTTGACGCAGTCCATACATTTAAAGACTATAACATATGGACGTTATTACAGAACCTGCACTCTTCACAGTCCACAAATCACTTGTACTTAGAGACTGGCACAAAATATATATATATATATATATATATATATATATATATATATATATATATATATATATAATTTTGCCAAAATATTAAATTTAGTTTGGCATGGCAAATATTAAATTTAGTTTGGCAAAATATGAATTACTTGGTAAAATCCAAGCATCAGGCGCTGTTTTTCCAGAGCAATTGGAAATCGATGACGCGACGTGGCTAACGAGAAAGACAGGCTACGGCGCGAATCGGAGTTAATGGTTATCATGGTCTAGCAATGGTCATCTTGACAATCGCCTAATATAAACAAATACCTTACAATAATAATAATAATAATAATACCGGACAGCTATATGTTAGCAGCATTGACGTTAGTGCGAAATGTTGCGGAGCTGATATCTAACGGAGAGGTGTGGTATTAAGACCACAAATACAAATATTAACACAAGAAAGTCAAATAATACGATTTCCGAACAAATATTAACATAGCGGGAATCGGACTATTATTTACAACGTGAGGTACGTAGGCCTACTAATATGGAATAATATATGAGACACTTAAGAAATGTATTTAATGTAACATTATTATTTTATATCAAAGCTACATATTACGATAAATATTGCATACTTCGTATTATTTTCTGTAATTAATTGTTACCGGTACATATTTTTTCTTTGCTTTTGTGAGACAAAATTAATTCTGGCATTAAGAATTAATTTACAATAACGCTTTATATACCCATTGCTGAGAACTGCAAAGATAAAATTGGTAGCAATCTGATGCCTGTAATAATTAGTAAAAGCATGTGGACAACAATAAAACTTAATTTACTAAAACATTAAAATTTCGAATACATTTTAACTTCTATTCATTTATTAGGCCTAAATAAAAAAGCCAACTTTTTATTGTTCTATCAACAGAGAGACGAAGGCATTAGGTCTAATAAAGAATTTTGTTGACTCACGTTTTATGGTTCGTCTGAAATCGAAAGTACGATTTGGAGCAGTTTGTAATGCTGTAATTGTAGCAGTTATAAACAGCACATATACACCCTGACATTTTAACAGCACTAATTAATAAAACTATTTACTAGCCCAGCAACAATCTACATTGTAGTAGATTACAGCTTGCTTTGCGGGTCTCAGCACACCCTGCCGCCTAGGGAGCAGCACCTGCGCCGTTCGCAGGCAGAACTGCTAGCTGTCCGGTATAAATACATGTTCAAAGTTCTTAAAAAAAAGAAAAAAAAAGGCTATGTTAAACGTGCATTTACGAGTATATACTGTGAGGTTAGTTGGGGACGCTCGGGTTTTCGTCCACAGCCAGCCCGGTTATCAATGTACTGGTTACCACGAGAAACGCTCGCGTTTCCGGGACTTTTAGGCCTACAATCTACTGTTACAATGCTTAAAAGTTACAGTACTTACCAAGCTCACATTCGTTGATCAAAAAAAAAAACATCTGACATTTTTTAAATGAAATTTGCAGTCACTCTCGCAAGTTCTTCAATCTTTCACCAATCTCGTCTAATTTCTCTTCCGACAGAACATGGCGTTGCGTTCTCTTTACGGTTTTTCATCGTTTACCGAACCTGTCTGCATGAACTTCTTATAAAGTCTTCTTATTGTACTGGCAGCTGTAACAGGTCTCTCTGGAAACTTTTCCCGAAATTTGAGTCTAGTCGCCGCACAAGATTTTCGTTTCCGTATGTATTGTATAGATAAGTAGTCTATGTTCACGTAATGAATAAGTCATTACAACAGTAGCCTACAAGGAGCACTTTAAACTTAACTTAAACTTTTAATATTAGCCTACAACTTTCACCGCCAACTTACTTCTCATAACACAGCTAAAGCGAAACTGCACTGTCACTCATAGTTTGCGCGCCGAGAATGCGGACGCACTGATCCCGGTGATCATGCCATCTCTTGGCGGGGAACGGCTTCTGCAAAACCCGAGCGTCCCCAATTAACCTCTCTATATAAACTTGCTCAATGTTGGCCATGTTATGACTAAGAATGTGACGTCGCGCCGTAGCCCGTCTTTCTCGTTTGCTACGTGACGCGATATATGACGTCATGCACGATGCCAATACTTCAAAATATGAATTTAATAGAGGGGCTACCGCTCCCAACATCGCCGCTACCACAACTTTTCTTTCTCCCACCCTTCACCATTTCACTGCTCTTCCTTCCTCACGTACCTCTACTTCTCTCTTTTACTTTTACATAAAATTGTAATACCTGACTTATCTTTAAATACGCCGGGATTCGATCCTAGGACCTTTCGTTTAGTAAACCACTATCATAGCCATTACGCTACGAATTCGTTGAAGAACAAACCCACAAAAATTATACATACACGCACAATTAATATCAAATAGCCTACTTCCAAAGGTATAAACATATGACTTTATTATTATATAATAGACTTGAATGTATTAGTTTGCTATTAATCTTATTATAGTTAATATGTCAAATAGGTCACGAATTAATGAACTTAATATAATAAATATCCCAATGATGGCGTTACTACAGTTATTCACTATCAATTGTCTTACTCTACGTACGGTATATTAAATCGATTCACTACATTACCAGTACTCCATTTTGTATTCTATTAATCTTATTGAGGTATTACATTGCCACATTGTATTAAAATAGTTTTTCGTACTTGCAATGTAATTTGCGGACATACATTACGTCATATAGGCCTATTACATCATCCATTGGAAAACAGCGACTCTTCCTTGGATACTACAAAATATTTCAATGCTAAAATATCGTCTTCCATTAAGAATAGGTTTATACCATTATTTACAAAATAAGTCTTTAGAGATGAATAGTATTGCCTACATTTAATGTAGCTACCAAATAAAATGCAATAAATCTGCATAATTAAACAGTTTTTCAGCATCATTAAATCCTTACTGGATGCAAGAACTGGGTATTAGCTCAATTTTTTATAAAAAAGAGAACAAGAAATCTTACATTGGCTGCACTAAACACTGGTTACCAATATAACAAATAACATTATACAGAGTGTCCCAAAAGTTTCCATACATAGGAGATGTTAGTTGAAAATAGAAATGTCATATAATATGGCAGTCTTCGAGAGTCAGACATAGATAGAAAATAGAAATGTCGAGAGTCAGAAATGTGATCCAACCAGTTCCGACACATTCTACAACATGTACAGCGTCACATGATGACGGACGTCGATGATATAGGCCTCCAAATGGTGCAAGTCTCGGATTTTCTCCTGGTAGACCTGTGACAAAGTAACCCCAGAGGTAAAAATCAATAGGCAGAAGATCTAAGGAGTAGTTTGGCCACATTCAGCACATCATGTGACATTTCTATTTGAAACTGACATTCCGTATGTATGGAGACTTTCGAGACATCCTGTATCTTCTGCCAGTTAATATTGTTATAAAGTTGCAAGAGGAGGAGGAATTAAATAGCCTCGACAGCAAAATTGACGGATGAAACTAGTTTAAAACATTAATTTACACATACTTACTGGCTTTTAAGGAACCCAGAGGTTATTGCCGCCCTCACATAAGCCTGCCATTGGTCCCTATCCTGAGCAAGATTAATCCAGTCTCTACCATCATATCCCACCTCCCTCAAATCCATTTTAATATTATTTTCCCATCTACGTCTCGGCCTCTCCAAAGGTCTTTTTCCTTCCGGCCTCCCAACTAACACTCTATATGCATTTCTGGATTCGCACATACGTGCTACATGCTGTGCCGATCTCAAACGTCTAGATTTAATGTTCCTAATTATGTCAGGTGAAGAATACAATGCGTGCAGTTCTGTGTTGTGTAACTTTCTCCATTCTCCTGTAACTTCATCCCTCTTAGCCCCAAATATTTTCCTAAGCACTTTATTTTCAAACACCCTTAACCTATGTTCCTCTCTCAAAGTGAGAGTCCAAGTTTCACAACCATAAAGAAGAACTGGTAATATAACTGTTTTATAAATTCTAACTTTCAGATTTTTTGACAGCAGACTGGATAATAAAAGCTTCTCAACTGAATAATAACAGGCATTTCCCATCATTAAATTACACATATATAAGTAAAACATGGCAACACTGAAAAGACTTTCACTGGTTTCGAAAGAATGAGCGAAGATTGAATATGAACCACCTATGTGATTTGTTTTGGCTTCTTGAATTCATCGATGCTACGATTCCATTGATTCTAAAGGGGAATGTACAGATTTCACTTTCCTTTGGGAACCCCAGAATGTTGGGTTTTTCAAGTGTTTCCTGAAAAACATCTCTATTTTTTTCCTTACAATATCTGGAAAGCCCCGCTCAGTTGTAGTTAAAGAAATATTAATCGAGAGGAGAAAATCATGTAAACTGTAACAAAATATTATGAAATATGAAAATTTTTACCTAAATATTATTATGACATACGAAGGTTTTTTTTTTTTTTGTTTTTTTTTTTTTTGGCATTAATTGCATTCTAGCATCATGAATCATGAAAATCCTTTCCATACTGCTAATGGTTTGGAACATTCATTCTCAAACTTATTAGCACTATGTTCTCCTTTCCATACATCAGTATTTTCACTGACCCCTTCAAAGTTGTCAATGGAATGATGGGTAAGTTAGATTTTTGGTGAATATTAAGTCAATATGAGTGGAAGTTTTCTTGGAAAATCATAAAACTTAATAAGGGTTTCGCATTGTGTTCCAACTTTCAATAGAAGTAGACTAGGTCACTGTCCTCATATCTCAATCTCTTTCTGAAGTGTTTGTGCAAAGATTTTTCCTACGCTACCTGGTTTATAGATAGAAAATAACAGTAGGCTACTATTGTGCAAGAAGTGTTAATATGTTAAGTTCATGATGGTTGCACTGGACCAGGGGCGGCCCATCCTTATGTGCTACAGTGCTACAGCACAATGATATTTTTTGCTCAAATAAAGTGTTTGCAATACCATAGTATTTGATCTGCCATTTGACAATTTCCCGTTGTTATGTTCATGACGCGTTATAGAGTGTTTAGTCTTCGCTCTTTGGTGCCTCAGGGGGTTTGTTGTGCTACTCAAAACTTACATGACAATGTAGACAGTTAATGCGCATGTGCGAAGCTGAAATAACTGCTCTGATTGGCTATTTTTACGCGGGAAAGTGCTGTAGTAAGCTTCAGCACAACACAGCTTGGAGATTGCAAAAGTAAAGCTTAAGGAAAGAGTCCTTGTTTGTGGAGGAACTCGGAACTATGTACAATGTATTTGGTAATTCAAATGTTCGACTGCTGCTGCCATCTAACAGGTTTTTGAGATACCTCTTGAATCAATCAGCAAGCGACGGAAAATTGAATCCCAGAAAATTGATGCCAAGGAGGTATGTAACCGTATAATTCAAGAAACTACTCATCGTTTCCAATCTTTAAGCTACCTAGACGCAACAAAATTGTTAAACAGCGAATTTTTTGACAATTTTTTGCATAATTTTCCTGAACGCGAACTTGAAGTTGCTGTCAACAGCTATAGCCTATTGTACTGAACAAAAGAATGTTAAAGACACAACTTGGAGTTCTATACGGAAGATCCGACTTCCGAAATATAGATGGCTGTTCAATTGTTACAAAACATTGTCTCCAACAATTCACGGGATCCATTCTGTGAAGTAACGAAGTTGTTAAATATTTTGGTTACAACACCAATGACCACTGCTGAGCCAGAAAGATGTTTTTCTTGCTTGAAACGCATAAAAACGTTTTTAAGGAACACTATGTCCCAGGATCGCCTCACTGCTCTTGCAATACTGTCAATAGAAAAGAGTATAATGTCCAGGATGGAGGGATTTAACGTTTAACACCAGGGTAATTGACAATTTCTGCAGTAGGAAGGAACTCCATATTTCGTCACTAGGCGAGTCTCAAATTAAGATAAATGCATATAAGTGTATACAGTAGGCCGATATAGAGATTGTAGCACACTCATTATTTTGACCACCAGCCGCTACTGCACTGGACCCTTCAAGGACTGTCACTCCAGGGATTATTATTATTATTATTATTATTATTATTATTATTATTATTATTATTATTACCATCATCATGATATAAATAATATAAAAATTACATCAATACCAATAGAAAGAGTTCTTTGTTAAGGTATTATGTTACACTTTTTCAGATTGGTTGAACGCTTTCTTTTAGATGGATACAAGCCACAGCAACTCTCAACATATGCCTTAACTTTATTCCGATACCCAACCAAAGTAGAAGATGAGGATATTATTGTAGGTAAGTAAAACTACTAATTAAGGTCACAGAAGTATTCCATTCTTTCCCTGCACTTCCATCAGGTGTTTGAATTTTTACTTTGATAGTTTTAAAGATTTTTTATGTATAATACACCTTCCCTCACACCAAGTATCAGCACCCATTCTGGGATCCGTGTTGAAACAAAAAAAAGGTAGAATTTCACATTCTTAGTGGTATGTTGATTAGTCTGTGTACCATGGATTGAACCAACAAGATTATAATGAAGAAATACACACTATCAAAATACACAGTATAGGAGAATGGATACAACTTTAATATAATAGACAACTTCATAAAAAAGACTAAATACAACCAAAAGAAACAAAGAAACACAACACAAACACAAGAAATATATCACGCATACGAAAATAATAAAAAAAAAAAACATACAAGATTGGATCATCTTTCAAGAAATTATTTGCATACAGAACACAAAAGGCACCAGTGGCGGTCGGTGAGGCATTCTGGTGGTAGTGCCAAAAATGAAACAAGGTTTTACGCAAATTACCCTAGTGAAACTGACAATCGCAGCTCACGTTTACATTATGTTAAATAAAACACATTAATTAAACCAGCTATTTTACCAGGTGTATAGTTAATAATGCATCTAGTTACAGTTACAATAACATTTCCGAAACTAATAACGAAATTTACAGATACAGATAATGCAAAACTTTCTCAGTATTGTTAGTCAAATACAAATAAATTTTATAACTAATAAAATTACTGGCAAAAACACACGAGATAAACAGTGATATAGATAATAAACGAACACGTTTGCATTTTATTTAACAGGCCGATGAATCCAAGGCAGCGGCCTGAATAACACATGTTCATGTCCTGCACAGATCTCATGTATCGTTAACAAAAGCATCAATACTATAGCAACAATGTAGCGATATTTAGTTGCCGCAAAATAAAACAAATATCACACAACATTAACAAACAGTGTTACATAATATGAAAAAAATATTTATCTTTCTAAAAACAACCATGACTATCTCTGCATTCAATATAGTTAAACGGATAATACTTTACACATTCAAATCCAAGTTATGTGCATTAGTTTTGAATTGGCAACATTACATTAACATTTGGCGCAGAACTTTACCTTGTGTTTTCGTGCAAGTTTGCGGTTGATGGTTCCCTTCCTAATGTCTCCAACAACCCTGCCATCTAGCGAAATTTCTGCATTACTGTGCTCTAGCAGGTGGAATATTAACTACTGAGACAAACTGAATTCGGCTCAAAGTCTGCCATAAGAAACGTATATAAACTAGAATCAGCAGCCTTTTGTACAGTGTTATATGGACGTAGGCATGCCACACAGAAGTGGCTCCAAAATTCGGAAAAACGCTGCAAGAGTGCGTCCCAATCTGTGCACGCGCTCGTTCAGATGAAATACGAATAAAAGTGTAGAAATAAACTATTACAACTGCTTTTTAGGATATTATTTTTTGTTTATTTCATTGGCGGTGGCATGGCACACTGGCACTACCCCAAAAGCCGCCCCTGAAAGACACTAAACAAAGCATCTCAACACACCCACAAGACACACAAACAAGTATAATCTAACAGATGTATACAAACTAACATGCAATAGTTGTTCACGACTTCTACATCGGACAAACAGGAAGATGTTTTCAAAAACAATACAAGGAATACTTCACAGCGTAACTAAATCAAATAACAATTCAGCCTATGCAGAACACGTCACAAACTCTGGCCATAACTAAAGCAATATAGAAACTGACATCCATATTCTGCACATTAAACTGAAAAGCCAGAAACTCGACACACTAGAACAATACGAAATTTATAGACATACAAAAACACACACGCAACACATTCTAAACTGAATTTCAGATTTTTCGAGAGCGACGGATGATGAACGCTTCTCAACCAAATAATAACAGGCATTTCCCATATTTATTCTGCATTTAATTTCCTCCCGAGTGTCATTTATATTTGTTACTGTTGCGCCAAGATATTTGAATTTTTCCACCTTTCCAAAGGATAAATCTCAAATTTTTATATTTCCATTTCGTACTATGTTCTGATCCCGAGACACAATCATATACTTCGTTCTTTCGGGATTTACTTCCAAACCTATCTCATTACTTGCTTCAAGTAAAATTCTCGTTCTTTCCCTAACCGTTTGTGGATTTTCTCCTAACATATTCATACCATCTGCATAAACAACCAGCTGATGTAACTGATTCAATTCCAAACCCTCCCTATTTTCCTGGACTTTCCTAGTGGTATATTCTAGGGCAAAGTTAAAAAGTAAAGGTGATAGTGCATCTATTCGCTTTAGCCAGCATTGAATTAGAAAAGCGTCGACAGAAACTGGCCTACACGGACTCTGCTGAAGTTTCATTGAGACACATTTTAATTAATCGAACTAGTTTCTTGGTAATACCAAATTTGATAAGAATATTATATAAAACTTCTCTCTTAACCGAGTCATATGCCTTTTTGAAATCTATGAATAACTGATGTACTGCACCCTTATACTCCCATTTTTTCTCCAATATCTGTCGAATACAAAAAATCTGATCAGTAGTCGATCTATTATGCCTAAAACCACATTGATGATCCCCAATAATTTCATCTACATAAGGAGTTATCTTCTCAAAAGAAGAGTGGACAAAATTTTGTATGACGTCAATAAAAGTGATATTCCTCAAAAGTTACTACAGTTAGTCTTTTCTCTCTTCTTAAATACAGGTACAATTTTATTATGGACTCCTTTCATTGGTCGAGTACAATTTAATTTTCCCAAGTAGCATGTATAAGCTTAAAAATTTTACTAAATAATGCGTTTCCACCCTTTTGTATTAATTTTGCTGCATTAAAACTTTCTACATGCAAAAAATAAGTAATTCCTCTTACTTACTTACAAAAGGCATTTAGAGAACCCAGAGTTCATTGCCGTCCTCACATAAATCCGTCATCGGTCCCTCCCTATCCTGAGCAAGATTAATCCAATCCTTAGTATCATATCCCACCTCCCTCAAATCCATTTTAATATTATCCTCCCATCCACATCTCGGTTCCCCAAAGATCTTTTTCCCCCTCAGGTTTTCCAACTAATACTCTATACGCATATCTGAATTCAGCCATTTGTGCTACATACCCTACCCTTCTCAAACATCTTATTACTGATAGTATGTAAAAAATTAGAAATAAGGTATCGTTATTTCATGTACTGTTTATAGCAGTGGACTACCATATACGAAAAATAAACGTTTGGTCAAGAATTAATTGACGACATGTTTTCTTGCCACAGACTTCTGGGACACAGCGGGACAAGAGATGTTCCAATCCATGCACCCATCTTATTACCATCAAGCTCATGCTTGTATCATGGTATTCGATGCTACCAGAAAAGTAACATACAAGAACTTAGCAAATTGGTACCAAGAACTAAGACAGTACCGGCCACATATACCAGTGTTCTGTGCAGCCAATAAGATTGATGGTACGTATATACACCATGTCACATATACAGGGTGGAAGTGAAATAGCCTTGCAGATTTCCAGAATGAATAGCTCATGTTATGTGTAACAAAAAACTATAATATGATATTGGTGGAAAGTTCATAGTTTTTTCCCAAATGTTTAACAATCTCTTATTCGGTAACTATCGCGAGTAGGATCATGATTTTTGTCCACATCTATAGGAAATCTAATAAAGAATGATTTATCCCTCTGGCATATTTCAATAGATATATATTATTTTAATGTACTGAAGTACATATGATATTTCCATGCAGATATTCTGTGTCATCATACGATGAAAGAGTAATGGAACGGAGAAAAATTCTCTCCGGCACCGGGATTTGAACCCGGATTTTCAGCTCTATGTGCTGATGCTTTATCCACTAAGCCACACCGGATACCCACCCTGGCGTCGGACAGAATCGTCTCAGATTAAGTTCCAACTCTTGGGTTCCCTCTAGTGGCCGCCCTCTGCACTACGTCATAGATGTCTATGAACGTAGGACTGAAGTCCACACATGTACTGAAGTGCACTCGTTATGAGTGACTAGTTGGCCGGGATCCGACGGAATAAGCGCCGTCTTAAATCACGAAGTGATTTACGTATATCGTATATATTATTTTAATGTACTGAAGTACATATGATATTTCCATCCTGGAAATATCATATGTACTTCGGTACATACAGCAATTGCCAACCTGCTAAGAAACAGAGGTTGGGAAGTACATGAGGAGATTCATTGTGTGTCTGAAGATGATTCTCATAGAAGAGTCGATATAATTGCCATCAATAGAAGAACCCAGAAAGCGATGGTCTTAGACCCTACGATTTGCTTTGAACGAGACACAAATCAAGCACTGCAGATAAAGGATGACAAGCGAGCTAAATATGTACCTTGTCTTCCATACCTCAGTGAAAAATATGGCATTTCGCTTTACAACTGGGATGTTACAGGCTTAATATTTGGAGCGAGGGGTTGTTTACCAAAATTTACATGTAATATCCTTAAATCCTTTCAAATTCCCTTTTATGAGGTTCAGAAGAATGTAATGGAAAATCTGAAGGCCTCTCTTCAAATTCTACACTATCATCTATATGTTAACACGTAAATTTTTGTTTTAATGTACAAATCGAATCATTATTTTGCTCATTTCATTTCCGTTTATCTTTTATGTTTGTTAATTCCGGATCCCAGTGGTCAACCTCACTTGAGGACAGATGATTTGAAATAAATCTTAGTAGTAAAGCTGACAGTTAAAAAATTGGATATAGCAAGAAAAATTGTTGTAATTACCATTCTGTTTCTTTTATCACATTTATCTTACTGTTACTAATTTCACTGAACTTTATTTGATTTCAGCCAATATGGATGTAACACAGAAGGCATTTGCATTTCCTCAGAAGCATAATATACCTTTGTATTATGTATCAGCATCAGATGGAACTAATGTAGTCAAGGTATTGTAAGTTCTAGTGGTAAGATCTTACATTTAGTGTAAAACAGAGACTAAAAGAGGGAATAAAATGGCGATATCTTAGCAGACAAACAGAAGTACGTTCAGGAAAATAGGTTAACACAATTTTACATGAGACTGCTACATACATATGTGAATTTTCTGTATTTTTATATATTATGTTATTTTTTCATTAGCCATACTTTGTTTATCTTAAGCCTTAAAGGGGAGATGGTTGTTATAGTTCTGAAAAATGAGAAGAAATTGCAGCCCGGCATAGATTTGGTTCTAATGAACAAAGCTTCTTGAAATTTTTGTTCTGAATGATGGCGCTTTTGGCTATTGAATTAACCTAGAATAATTCCATGTAGTTCTTTGTAAGACATAAATTATTTTATTTTCTTTCTCACCAAAAGTTACATTTTTTGTCATGTCGGTACACTTTTCTCAGGAACTAATTAAGTTAGGATTGTGAAATTTTCAGGGTATATTAATAGATTATATGTTAGTCATATTCATGCAATTATTTCAAGGTAACTCAAAAAATGTCTGATTTATGCCAATTTTTCTAGTTGGAAACAATAAATTTTTTCAACAACGAATTTCATTTGAGCCCTAATACCAAAATAGTGGACATATTAAAAAGATATTGCATGGTTTTACTTTAGTTTCCTCTCACAATAAGTGGTTAAAATTTCGTTACCATCAGATCTATAGAAAATTAATAAAGTGTACCATTGTTATGTTGTGTAACGATACTCTAAAAAAAGACTTTAATATAACAAAAATTATTTCTGTCTTACAAAGAACTACATGGAAACTATTCTAGGTTAATTGAAGCACAAAAAATTTCAAAAAGTCTATGCCGAGCTGCTTTCAGGCAATTTTTTCTCATTTTTTATACACCATAACAACCATCTCTCCTTAAGATGGTAGTATTGTATAAATATGGATTACTGTTTCAGCTGTTCCGAGATGCAATACAAGCAGCTGTAAAATACAAGAAAAATCCTTCAGACCTTACAGACCAGATCATGGAGGAACTAGAAAGAATATGAAAATTAATTTAGTTTACAATAAAATTATGTATGAAAAGTATCTTGTATTAATTTATGTAAATATGAGCACATTCACTGCTATTTACCATGTGCAAGAAATTTTCCTGTTACACAAATATTTTGTACTTAAACTGTAATATTTAAATACGAAATTTTATTATTATAAAATTAGATTAAAATTTAAATTTCCTTAAAACTAATCTCATAGCTGAAAGTATATATATATATAAAGAAAACTACCACAGCTTTGCTCAATTTATCGCTAAATGGACTTAACTTTTTATCGAAGTACTCAACTAAAGTTAAAAATGAAGCAAAATATTTTTGTGTAACAGGAATGTGTATTTTTTTTTAAATTGCTCAACTGAATTATGGAACTCTATAAGATCTGTCTGGAAAGTATCCAACCATTTAATATTTTTTAGTTCCTTTCAAAGCACTCCTTTTTAAACTTCACACACTTATGTCAGTCCCTTCCACTCTCAAAACAGTCTGCAAAGTCTCCTTTCAGCATCGTCTTCAGCCGTCATGTTACAATATCCTTAATTTTCTTCCTTTCAATGACGATTTTAGCTTTTAGAAAAACCATAAGTCATAGGGATCCAAACTGGCTTGTACAGAGACCGACAGACCTAGGTGATGATGTTTCGTCAAAAGCCCTGCACAAAAACGTTAAAACAGTGCAGGTACATTGTCATAATGAAGCTGCCAATCACAGTTTGCCCAAGATTCTTTGTCAAAATCTCTGAAAAAATAGTCCGTGTAATCCCCAATCTTCTTCTAATCCTTGCACTGTCAAATTACTCATTTTCGTTGATTGCATCACACATGCCTTCAACATTTTCCAGTACTCTACTCGCTGAAGGCTTTCCAGAATGTGGGTCGCTTTCAGCAGACTCCCAGCCATTATTAACACTTTGAAGCACAGAACTCTTAATTAACAAATTTGAGGTGAATATTGGTCAAATGGAATAAAATACATAAAATAGAGATGAAATTTGCGAACAATTTGCATTTTAATAAATTTACAAACAAATGAGGAGATGGCTTTATTTTGAAGCCACTGTAGCACAACTTCACGACATTAAAACAATTCAGACTTTTACCTAGAAACAATATCAGAACTACTTCTGGTAAAGAATGATTCAAATGAAGCCACTATGCCTCAAAGAGATAAAGTGTCATTACCACAATTTTATTTAGACTTCATTCTTTCAATCATCTTCGAAAACGTTCCTATCATTTGAATTATTTCGAATTATCCAAGTTGTAAGTAAAATTTGATTAAGATTCACTGATCTAGTTGCTCAGTCATTGTTAACATGAGCCGCACAATACACAAGATTACTCAACGGAATCTTGTTATTGACAGAATAGCTCCATAGGAGAGTGACTGTTCATGCATGTATAGTAAGGTTACCTCTGTCTGGTTACCAGTTGATAACAAAAGCCATGCAATCAGTTCTCGAAGATTTTCAAAATGGCCAAATACCTTCCAGACAGAACTCGTATAAAATCGACAGTTCCACAAATAAACCCAAAAAGAAACAAACCGTCGTAAACTCGGTTTGAGTGCGATAAAATGTCCTAGGTCTCTTGTACAAAGTGAGTTTATTCTTTACTGGATGAGGAAAGCCAACTCTGGCCAAAACTTTTATCAGTGAAGTAGAATTATGATCAGATTCATTCACTTCACTCTGCCATATTTTCTAGTCTTTCTGTACTCAGTCTTTCCATTCAGTGCCTAAATAGTCTATAGTAGACATGTTTATATTCATTAGTCATAAATCAACAGTGTTTTTCCATTAAATCATTAAAATGTACATAATGTTAAAATACAACAGTATTAAAAAACAATAAATAACACTGGTCAACAAAATTAAACATATTTTTTGTTAAAAGATAAAGAATGGGTGATTCTTATAGTATTTTTCGTGCTGATTTCAGATCTATTTTCAAAATTTTTCTATCACCCAGGGTTTGTGAGTAATTATATGAAATGTACTTCAGACTTTTCTAGTATTGATACCCTGTAATATTTTACCTAAAATCATATTTATTTACTTAAAATGTGTGTTGAAATAGATTTTAGGCTAAACTTCGCTTGACAAACATCTCTTTTGAGTGTCCAGCAGTAGTCTGACAGAATATGTGGGCTTCACTTTTCCATTTCAGAAAAATTCTGATGAAAACGTTCCCCATGTTTGTTGCTCACTACTCGAAGATTCTGAGGAAATAAAAAATAGATGAGAATCCAAGAAGTTATTTAGAGAGATACATGACACTCCATCACGTTATAGTTCTGAATCAGCTCGCTGACAAGTTCTCTGTAATCTTCCGTTCTGTGGCTCCTAGACAGTAACAGTCTGTTGAAAGATGCTTAGGTTCCCGGCATATCACTGGAACTGGAAAAGGCATATGACGAGTTCCTTTTAACTAACCAGTTACGCTAATAGAATTACATGGAGCACAACAGATTTCAGAGGTCCAGAGTTCCATTCCTCATCTATTTTGCAATCAAAAGAATAATCGTAAGCTCTTTTAACTAGCCTAGTAAAATTCACCTGTATGCTTTCAAAGAATTAATACCAATTCTCGCAATATTATGAGGAATAAAGTTCGTTTTTACGAATTTCGACTTTACAGGCAACAGTGATTTAAAGTTATACGTCAATTGTTTAAGCAATAAAATGAAATATTTGAAGTATTTTCTTTCTATTAGCATGTTAAGGACTGTATATTATAGCAAAACAAAGAAATCAATTTTTCTAAAATTACAACAACAAAAATGGTGGGTGGTAGAAAAATTCTGACTTCATTTTTGGAATCAGCAGATGACATTACATAAACAACAGCAGAAATTGTACATTTAACAAAATCATTGTTGACCAGTGTAATTAAAATTCATTTAACTAGACATGTTTCAGGACTTGCTGTCCTATCTTCAGTAGCTTTTTGGATAGATCAGCTGTTGTTCATGCTGACATCTCGTGTTGATGTATATCACCGACTGACTGATTGTTGATATACATCAGCATGAACAACAGCTGCTCTGACCCAGCAAGTCCTGAAACATGTGTATCTAAATGAATTGTAATTGTTTGTTAAGTGTTTTTCAACACTCTTGTATTGTAACATTATGTACATTTTAATGTCTAAAATATTCTTTTTCTATTTCTATTCCATTTTACTAGATATCTTGTATGCCAGTATATTTTTCAAAAACTTGACAATGCTGTTCGAAGCCCATCTTTCACAGCACCATATTACGTTATTTTTCTAACTACTCGTATGTTTATTAAAAATGGGATAATTTAATTGCAATAGCTCTAGCTCTGTATCTCTACATTTAACTTGAAAATTGGCACATCAGACTATGGCCTTTCTTGTAATGAGGAAGGTTTCTTATTAGTGTTCAAAAAAAATCACAGAATCTCTCTCTGTATTATCCGAAATCTAAATACTATTTCATTATTTCCAGAAATTACATAGGATCATATATTTGTTTATATAAAAACGTATCAGTAAATTAAAGTTGAATCAAATTCATGTTTATAGCAGTGAATGTGTAGAGTTTATTGCTCATAATCAAAGAGAGAAGAGAGTAAGAAGTGTTCCACTTTCTTTTTTATTGTATTTTTTGCTCACTCCACACTTTTCAACAAACCACATGTTCGTACCAATTACAAACTGAAGTGATCAGCATAATTACGAAATATTCAATCTAGTTAACAACAAACATCATAGATGTGTGTGGATCCTATTAGTTGTATAGTGCACGTATTAACTTTCATACAACTAGTTAGAAGCTGCCACTGCCTCGTCATAATACATTCCATAATGGGTGGGCTCTGTAAGCTATTGCCCATCCAGCTCAAGAGTGAAACTGACTTGAATAAAATTTTATATCAAAATTTGTTGCATTTGATGCATGTATTTAATGTCTCATGATTGGCCATAATTTCACAGTACATGTCTCGGCATAAAAGAATTTAGTCAGTTATTATATTTTATGCTCGACCATGCCGAAATGTAGTAATTATACACCTGGTAGCAGACCTTTAATGCATATCATTAAAGTACACCTACTCATTAAAGGTCAGGTCTTTCAGCCAATGACGACTCAGGTTACAACTGTTCAGCCAATGACAGGTCAGCTTTCTACCGTTATAAAACCGCAAGTATCGATTATTCTCGGATATGCAATCGAAAGAGAATTAGCGAAAAGTCACGGAGGCTGGAAATCCAGTACTGTCGCAGAAGGTTATGTTCTGTTACTATAATAATTAGCGTTAATTGTAAATAATATTCAAATAAATTCAATTTGTCATCTCGTTTTTCAATGTCGAATTCAATAATCAAGGTTATAATATTATCAAGTTTAACGGGACTACGTCAAGGTCAATGACATTATTGTTCCTCAGAAAAAATCAATACTTTCGCGTCTGCGCACATCTCACAATTCACGACCTAGAACAAGATCACTTCCGATCTTGTCAGTTACAAATAAAATGTATACATCTGAATACCGGTAATTTCAAGTTAGAAATATGGTCGAGCATAAAAAGTCGTATGAAACTCGCCTATAATGGTAATTAAGAAGCTCGTATGAAAATTATGAAACTCGCTTGCGCTCGTTTCATAAATATCCATACTCGATTCTTAATTACTATCATTATAGGCTCGTTGCATAATGTACTATTATATTCTACTGTTTATTTTTGCTTTCCAAATAAATAATGCTATAAAATAATAAAATCTATGTTATATAAATCATTACATTTTAACTTCTGGTGAAAAATTTTGATTTTTAACATTTCTTAAATTTCCCACCAAAAAATCATTTGGTCTATGAGAAATATTTGTGCAAAGCTTCATTTTATAGCTGCCACGATGGTCTAGTGGCTAGCGCACTGGACTTCTAATCCTGTGGACCCAGGTTCGATCTTCGGTGTGCCCCCCCCCCCCCCAATTTATAACTATGTTGGGCAAGCCCATGATCCAGGTAACACAAGGATTTTCTTTGGAAGCTCCTGTTCCCCTGTGTCATCTCAACAAATCTCCATCATCTCATCTCATCACAAGTGTAGCATAGGCCAGCCTCCTATGGCACACCTTGGGCAACGACTCTGTTGATAAATTGGTCTACATAACTGATTTCAAATGGGTGAATGACAAATACTCAAGTACTTGCCATTAGTAATAAAAGAAAATGAAGTTTCATTTCATTATCTGAATTGTTATTTACTTACTGGCTTTTAAAGAACCCGGAGGTTCATTGCCGCCCTCACATAAGCCCGCCATTGGTCCCTATCCTGAGCAAGATTAATCCAGTCTCTACCATCATATCCCATCTCCCTCAAATCCATTTTAATATTATCCTCCCACCTACGTCTCGGTCTCCCCAAAGGTATTTTTCCCTCCGGCCTCCCAACTAACACTCTATATGCATTTCTGGAATCGCCCATACGTGCTACATGTCCTGCCCATCTCAAACGTCCGGATTTTATGTTCCTAATTATGTCAGGTGAAGTATACAATGCGTGCAGCTCTGTGTTCTGTAACTTTCTCCATTCTCCTGTAACTTCATCCCTCTTAGCCCCAAATATTTTCCTAAGAACCTTATTCTCAAACACCCTTAATCTCTGTTCCTCTCTCAAAGTGAGAGTCCAAGTTTCACAACCATACAGAACAACCGGTAATATAACTGTTTCATAAATTCTAACTTTCAGATTGTAAGTGACTTAAATATTAATTCTTTTAAAGTGCCATAAGCTAACCTGACCATCAAGTTGCATTTGAATGCAGTTTCCTGGATATGAAATTGTTTACATTTTACAATCTAAAAAATCAGATTTCTCAAAAACTAAAATAATGGAATGAAATTTTTATAACACATTTAAGCACTATTCCATGGAAAGGTATATTATTGTTTTTATGTCACTTGGAAAATACAGAAAGTAAGATTTTTTTATGCATGATCTTAAAAAAAAATTCTGTAACGGTACCGGTATTTTTTTTTATTCGAAACCACAAAAACTAATAATTCCATTACTGAATTATTAGTTACATGTTAAGCCATTAAATTAGAAAATTTATTCATTCATTATTTCAAAATGGTACAAAAGGATGATTTTTTTCAAAATAGGTTATTTCTTATGCTTTCTTTGTCACTTTCTTTCACATCGAAAATATTGACAAATTAAACAGTACGGACTGTGGGCCCACCAGAAAACTATGCGTAAGTTTATTTACTTGCAAAATCTCATGGCAGTAGACAAGGTTTTTCAAGTTTTCCTAGTCACATCAACAATTTAAATTGAACAGAGTGGGATAGAGGTTAGAGCAAATAAAGAATTCCAGCAGTGGGGATGGTGTAACTATACAAAAGAAATTAATCTGTAAGAATGTTATCATAATACTATATACATTTAGCCTACGTAATAAAGTGGTTACTTTAATTTCTGTCTAATATGTATAATGAATTATAGGTGAAACTAGCGTACAGTTCGGGTGATTTCAAAAGTGGCCAGTCCTGACAACATCACAAAACAAAAAATCACCAGCCTTTGCCCAGCACTTGAAAATCCTGCACCATTTCGTATATGCAAGCATAACGAAAACCTAACCTAACCTTTCACAGATTCGTATATGCAAGGCATAGCGAAAGCCTAAACTAACCTAACCTCTTACATATTCGTATGTGTGTACACTAGCATGAAACTTCCATAATATCACCAAAATTATGTTCGTATGACTCAGGAAAGGGCTTTAAACACTTAAAGGTGTATAAGTGGAGTACGAAGGAAACTAACTCTGCGCTAGTTTAGCCGAATTATGTGTCATATGATGGCACTCTTGTTTTAATTTTGTGACCACTATTAGGGTACCAGCACATTCCACATTCCTCCAGTTACAGTAAATCAACCAGAGATCATTCTGTTGAGTTCTACTATGTAAAATGATCAGAGCACTGACAGATTTGTTTTTTAGGAAAATACAATGAAGAGCAAGAAATATAACCTCAAACTGCTCAAGGTCTTATAGTTATAACTAGACTTCGTGGAATTGCCACGAGAATCGCAAGGTTTACTGCGCACGCGGTATAGACTGTATGATAAGGGGGCGTGCAAAGGATGGAGTATGCCTCTGATGTAAACACTGAGCAGTATACTGCAGTTACAATAAAACCTGTATCCTGCATTCAAGAAATATAATGAATGATCATTGAAGTAGGAAATGTCTAAACATGTAAATACACAATTATTCTATAGTGAGATATATTAATTCTTAAAATTTAATGCAAGATACTCACATCATCCTTGAATATGTGCATTGCAATGAAGAGTTACGTACATTTTGAGCGACTCAAAGTAACCTCCTCCGATGGTCACTTAAACAGTTTTTATTTTGGGAAAATGTACGTTCAACATCACACGATGTAATACGTACATATTTGAAGTACGGAAAGTCACTAATTTTTAGTACACCAACTTCAGATGTCTTGTCATGACCTGATGGTACATCATTTATATTACGAAGTTGTGAATAGGCAGAATTTTTAGCAATAATGTTTCTCAATTTACATTTCACTTTTTCTGAAATTAGTGAATTGTTATTTTGGATAATGGTTTGTGATACTTTATCCACTATATTAAGGGCTTCTGAGAGTTGTAGTTTAGTCGATTCTAACAGGATGACGCTTTTGGACACGATTAAAAAATTAGAATCAATGAACAGAATATCTTCCAATAGCTGTTCAGAAGGCAATAATTTTACAGCTGCCACAGCGGAACTGTCTGTGCTATCCAATGCATCAATTACCTCCATTATTTTGCCGTAATGTTCTGCATAATAATTAACAGCATCCAACCACGTTCCCCAACGGGTCAAGACTGGCTGCGGGGGTAAGGGTATTCCAGGGGCAATTATTTGGAACAGCAACACTCTCATTGTAGTATGTTTGATTGAATTCTTGTCTGCACTGAACATATGTTAAGCTTTGACTATTCCAACCGCAGTAATGCAAAAACAAGTGCTTACATAGGTATACATTAGCTGTAGCTGCTCTATCTATTTGAACCGGTCACAACTCTTAACATGAACTGCTTATACTACGAGACTGGGCGGTCGCTCGCCTCCTCTATACTACCGTACATCGGCAACCTGATTGCATGATGCGTGTGGCAATTCAACGAAGTCTAGTGATAACTTAAGTATATTTATAATCTAATAATCGACAAGTGTGTTAACACAGGTTTTTTAATGTAATACTCAGTTTTAGATATGTTAATATGTTGTGATATTCTGTATGTATTGATATTGTTTTAGATACCTATGTTAATAGTTTGTGATATTCTTTATGTACTGGCACTCTCTTTTCTCTTTGAAGACTCTGTATCACTAACTCAATTTCTCTTTTATAAAAACAGTATTATAACAGAAAAATCCTTTTTATTTGTCTTGGTAATTTAATAATTTAGGTATTTTCTTCCACAAAATGTTGTATTGTGTTCCAATTTATTACGTAACTACATTTCACAATACCGGAATCTTCTTCAGGTCTTAAGAAACAATGAAGCAATTACAGAAATTTCTGGTACTTAATAGTCGAAATGTTAACTGAGGTAAAGAAATTTAGTAATCAGAAATACAGAATAGGTAAATATTATAGGGCGCAGTTTTGTTTCAATTTTTTTTTTCTTTCACCATTCATTTGTAATGATTAGTGTTTTGTACTCCAGAGACTATTCACCATCAGTGATGCTAATGAAATAGATCCAACTTCAGACACACTGTGGCATATTGAATTAAAGTGACTACCAATGAAAATTGTAGTAGACGACGAAGAGTAGGTACAGCATTTTAATTAAATTGGAGTTAATATTATTTTTAGTAGCAACAGAGCTATAGACCTTAAGTTACGAATATCTTAGACAATTTGTGGTACAATTAGAAGAACAGTGAAAAACATTCGCAGAGATACATGGATGAAGTCTTACAAAGTTGTTGTTGTTTTCTAATGCCAGGCATTTGACAATGAAGTCATTTGACCTCTTGCACTCCAATATTTTTCAAAGATATTATCATGACCAGCCACTGAAGCACAGAGTTATACCGCCAGCATTCCATTGTAAGATGTTTAGTTGATTCTGTACCATTAAAGTAGTTCCCGCCCGGAGATCCGATTGGGGGACTATTTTACCTCCGGATAATTTTACCTTAATGGTACTCATTTCATATAGTTTTACAAAGTTATACCAGTTAACTTACTCTCTATTATATGGATATGAATCATGGGTAATGAAGAAGAAAGATGTTAGACTCATTTAGGCTCTAGAAATGAAAATTGTAATTTTCCATTCTCGATTATACTCTTTTAATACTCATACAGAATGGGTGGTAACCTCTGCCCCTAAATGAAAGTGGTAATAGATCATGAGGAGAGATTTGAAAAATATAATAAGTTTTTTCTCTAATATTCACTGTTTTAGAGGAAACTGTTACGTTTCTATGAAGCATTTGGCAATATCACGGCTACTGTAATAACTGTACTAAACACGGCCTGCACTCATTACCTTCCTCTCCCCTCTCCTGTACTCAGTCGGTGATGTGCGACAGTGCGCTCCGTTGCAAGATTTATTTTAACGATTTTCGATATTATTCAAATTAAATTCATGGCTAAACAGTTTAATTTGTTGATTAAAGTTCTCGTTAACACTTTGTTAAAACCATAAAATTTACTTAGTCTTACGTTAAAAAGTGTTATAATTGTTAAAAAAGATATATACCTTCGACAGACAGCCCGTTTCGATGCTGTGTCACGTCATCCTCAGTGTCTCTTGAACCACTGGTGATCTTGACTCTACGATGTGCATTTGTCGATAGTAGGGGTGGGGGTGTGTTGTTCCTATGGTGGGGGCTGGCTGTTTGTGTGTTATGATGTATTATGACGTCGAATAATGTGTGTGTATTGAACTGCAATTGTGTGTTAAGTATATATTGTGGGTATGCTATTGTATTCTTATATATTTCGTACTGTTCTAGGATGTTTAATTGTGAACTTTTTGGTGTGATGTGTAAAATTTCCATATCTGTTTCTATATTATGCAATAGTTGCCCACATTTTTACATAGGGCAGACAGGAAGATCTTTTCACACAAGATATAATGAACATATTAAAGCTATAACCAAACCCTACATCACATCAAATTATGCAGATCACATTATCAACAATAATCATGACTACAATAATATAGAAACAGATATGGAAATTTTACACATCTCACCAAAAAGTTCACAATTAAACATCCTAGAACAATACGAAATATATAAGAATACAATAGCATACCCACAATATATACTTAACACACAATTGCAGTTCAATACACACACATTATTCGACGTCATAATACATCATAACACACAAACAACCAGCCCCCACCATAAGAGCAACACACCCCCACCCCTACCATCGACAAATGCACATCATAGAGTCAAGATCACCAGTGGTTCAAGGGACACTGAGGATGACGTGACATAGTGTCGAAACGGGCCGTCTGTCGAAGGTATATACCTTTTTTTAACAATTTTAACACTTTTTAACGTAAGACTAAGTAAATTTTATGAGTTTAATTTGCAAGAAAGAATTCAAGATATTAACTGTTCAGATTATTTTTAGCTATCTGCTTGTATAGCAATCAACCATTTCTCTCTGGCCATTGCCGCAATAGAGTGCTGCAAACATTGGGCAAAGACTATTTTTTTCCTGCTTAACCGTGCTTCATAGAAGGAAAAGTGTAATGAAAGTTTTGTTATATTTAACATGTAGAATCGTCTCTTAAATTTTGGTGCAGAGGTTGCCATTCACCCTATATATCACTAAAAAACTGTTAAATTATTTTATGCTCGACCATGCCGAAATGTAGTAATTATACACCTGGTAGCAGACCTTTAATGCATGTCATTAAAGTACACTTACTCATTAAAGGTCAGGTCTTTCAGCCAATGACGACTCAGGTTACAATTGTTCAGCCAATGACAGGTCAGCTTTCTACCGTTATAAAACCGCAAGTATCGATTATTCTCGGATATGCAATCGAAAGAGAATTAGCGAAAAGTCACGGAGGCTGGAAATCCAATACTGTCGCAGAAGGTTATGTTCTGTTACTATAATAATTAG
Organism: Periplaneta americana; assembly: GCF_040183065.1. Classification (NCBI taxonomy): domain Eukaryota; kingdom Metazoa; phylum Arthropoda; class Insecta; order Blattodea; family Blattidae; genus Periplaneta; species Periplaneta americana. The sequence goes on along the minus strand of NC_091122.1, from coordinate 162,200,062 downwards.
CGTTAATTGTAAATAATATTCAAATAAATTCAATTTGTCATCTCGTTTTTCAATGTCGAATTCAATAATCAAGGTTATAATATTATAATATTATCAAGTTTAACGGGACTACATCAAGGTCAATGACATTATTGTTCCTCGGAAAAAATCAATACTTTTGCGTCTGCGCACATCTCACAATTCACGACCTAGAACAAGGTCACTTCCGATCTTGTCAAATACAAATAAAATGTATACATCTGAATACCAGTAATTTCAAGTTAGAAATATGGTCGAGCATAAAAAGTCGTATGAAACTCGCCTATAATGGTAATGAAGAAGCTCGTATGAAAATTATGAAACTCGCTTGCGCTCGTTTCATAAACATCCATACTCGATTCTTAATTATTACTATCATTATAGGCTCGTTGCATAATGCACTATTAATAAACAACTGCTTCACTATGTTAATGTTAAACTGTATTGGTATACGATATTGCCTTAATCGATCACTTCCTATGTAATATGCATCATCTTCTTACCTCACTATAATTCAGATGATTATGGGCACTACATTGAAACTAGTTAATTAAGGTAAAATATCAGCATAATTTAACAATAGCACAGTGAAGTACTGGTACTTGTTTTTTTACGCTTTACTGGAGAATTTGCACGGTAGTTTTGAACCGTGCTGTTACGGTTCCGACCAAATTTAACTAAATACACAATATTGCCAACATAAGAACATGACTTTGGTCTGTGGTGTCGTTAGAAGGAGAAATTTGTTTCTTTTTCTATCTCCTTCATTCTGAACATTACTGAGAGATAGCACCACTGTTACTCTCATCTATTTCAATGATTTTTCCCTGGACCATCAATTTGTTTCGACTACATTTCTATATAGAAGATTGAGACAGGTCTTACAACCGATCTCCAATTACTAACAGTTAAGTTATGGTCATCAAAATTGTGTGTTCATTTTATATCGAACTAAAATCTCTCTCGCATTTTATTTTGTTTCATCACGACCGAATGGGTTTATCTCTTCCGTATCGAGTTTCTAATCAGTCATGCATGGCCTTTATGACAGTTTTTGTTTCGTAATATTGATGAATAGTAATATAATTAAAGCGATGAAGAATTTCATGGCCCCTAATTTTTTTTTTTTCGTAAAAGGCTAGGTATTTTCTTTAGGCCACAAATAAAACTGCAACGCGGTCATAATTATGTACTTAACGCTTTGGTGAACATTAACCGGAAATTTACTTTCCGTTATTTAAATGATATTCCGTGAAACACACCTTTTTTTGCCCTTTATTTCTTCGTCATAACCTACTTTAATATCTTACTACATAAGCATTTTCTTTTAGTGCATTCAAAACATCGACGTTGTACTGCATAAACTTTGCACTTGACTAATGGAGTGATTTATTTAAGAATATAGTCGCGAACTTTACTACCACCATTTCGATTGTCTTCTGTTTGACATGGCTCGGTACGGCCCGGTGACTAGTGGCCAGCGAGTAACATTGACTATCAACATTGCTCTACCATGCATATTATCCAGTTGTTCCTTTTTTTTAAATAACTTAGTAGACCTTAAGTGAAATTTTTTAAGACCAGTTAAAGGCTGTACCAAATTAGACAGATTAGACAGAATTTTTTATGAACAAATTAGAAACGAATTAAATATATTCTTAATAAATGAAAAAATAGACCAATTCAAATAAAATTGGCAAAAACATTCCAACAGAATGGAAGAAAAAATAACTTCGAAAATAGCATTAGAATATAGACGTAAAGAGATAACAGACTTACAGATGATTATGACACTATTATTGTGTTTTGTTTCCCATCCCTTAAGAGTCAAATTCCAGAGATATCTACAATCTCAAATGAGACGATTCACTGAGAAATGTGTCTAAAAAGCAGGTTACTTTATCGTAGGGATCCCAAACATCCTGTTTCACCCAGGAAAGTCCCTTTTTTAGGAATTTTGTCTGGTGTTCCAACAAAGTCCAACTGGAAGACTTCTAGAGAATGAACAACATTCAGAGGAAAATATCCTGTGGAATATCTTTTTTGTGCAAGATCCCACACAGTGTCTACACATTGAAGAGTTTATATCTCACAAGTAAACGTTCTGATGGGGGGCAGATAAAAAAGTTAATTTTTTTCTTCCAAAATGTTAATAATGTTAAAAGAAGTGCTTGTACAAATTTTGGCCACTCGACCGCAATTACGAGGCCGTCCAGAACGTGATTTTCCTTGGGGTCGTTTATAGAAAAAAGCACAATTTCATGGAAATATTTATTGAAACAGATACAGCAATTGTTGCGCTATTTGTCAACATATCCCCCACTGGAATTGAGACATTTGTCATACCATGGGATCAATTTTTGTGTCGTAGAAGTCAGCCACCTCAGATCAGAACCATCATTTGACTGCGTCTGCACCTCTCTCTGTCGATCCCATGATATGAGAAATGTCTCAGTTCCAATGGAAAATATGTTGAAAAATAGCTCAACAATTGCTGTGTCCATTCTAATAAATTTGTCCAATGAAATTATGTTTTTTCTTTCTGTTAATGGCCCCTGGCGAATTAATTTTTTTACGGCCCTCGTAATTGCCATCGAGTGGCCAAAATTTGTATTAAGCACTTCTTTTGACATTATTAACATGGTGGAAGAAAAAAATTTAACTTTTTTATCTGCCCCCGTCAGAAAGTATGCTTGTCAGTCTATTTCGATTTCTGAATAGTCTCAATTTGGGGGAACAATTTCTATTATAGGCCTAATTCGTAGTTTTAATAAGACCAATTCGCATTTGTAGAGCTAAAAACCATTATTTTCCGATATGAATTAAAAATAAATCAACTCACTCAAATATCTTCAGCTGCTGTTTATTTATTTAATTTGCGTTAGCAACAATAGTGAAACAAATGAAACAAGAATTCCTGTGGAAATAATATAAATCCTTCCTGTCTTGAATAACCTCACAGTATATTTCATTTACATTGAAATAAATAATCATTCGTCACATGATATATTGATCCAGTATGTGCGATATACATCATCAAAAAGGATTTTTCTGTATAACATTGTATTTTACTACTATATTTTTGGGCAGTACATATGACCAAATTAATTTCTTGAACAACATGGCCTTATCCTTTTATAAATTTTATATGTTTGATATTCTAAAATACGTAACAATTTGTGGAGACTTTCAGTCTCGGTAAATATCAAGTAGTTCTTTTAAGAACAGATATTATAGTAAACAGAAGTACTTTGTTTCTCATGGTTATCAAAATATAACTCAATACTTTAAAAATGCTTAAATGGATATGTGCATCATTTTATAGGTATTGTACACTGGACATATGCTTGGGACCAAATGAAGAAGTGCCATTGATTATATACTGGGATCAAACCTAGGCAGTTTTTGTCCATTGTACATTTTGACCTACATGTATTTAAATGAATGAAATATAACATTTAGACTTCTAATCAAGGTGGTTTTTATTTTAACCCCTACAGTAACATCAAGCACGATAAGTGTAGTCCAAATATTACATACTTCAAGTTCAATATGTTTATGCTCCAATATAAATATAGCTTACTAACAATTGGCTTCTAGAGAACCCGTAGGTTCATTGCTCCCTCACATAAGCCCGCCATCAGTCCCAATCCTGAGCAAGGTTAATCTAGTCCGTAGCATTATATCCCACCTCCCTCAAATCCATTTTAATATTATCCTTCCATCTACATCTAGGCCTCCCCAAAGGTCTTTTTTCATCAGACCTTCCAACTAACACTCTATACGCATTTCTGAATTCATCCACACATGCAACATGCCCTGCCCATCCCAAACATCTGGATTTAATGTTCCTAATTATGTTATGTGAAGAATACAAAGTGTGCAGTTCTGCATTGTGAAACATTCTCCATTCTCCTGTAATTTCATCTTAACTCCAAATATTTTCCTAAGCACCTTATTCTCGAACACCTTTAACCTCTGCTCCTCTCTCAAAATGAAAGTACAAAATTCACAAACATACAGAACAATCAGTAATATAACTTTTGATCTAAAAGAGGGGTTGGAAAGCAATGGTGGATTGTTAATGTTTAGGTGAGGGGTTTGGACTTTTTCCATTGCTGGTTGTCACAATCAAAAAATCAAGACACAACGATCCCAACAATAGGTTTTTTCTCTTCCCTACTTCCTTCCACCTGAAGACGAAGGGAGAACCACCCTTCGAAACGTTGTGTTTTGATTTTTTGATTGTGACAACCAGCAATGGAAAAAGTCCAAACCCCTCACCTAAACATTAATATAACTTTTTTTTAAATTCTAACTTTCAGTTTTTTTTAAAGCAGATGACAAAATCTTCTCATCCGAATAATAGCAAGCATTTCCCATATTTATTCTGCGTTTAATTTCCTCCAGAGTGTCATTTATATCTGTTACTGTTTGAATTTCTTCATTTCTTCAAAGGATAAATTTCCAATTTTTACATTTCCACTTGGTACAATGTTCTAGTCACGAGACATAACCATATACTTTGTCTTTTCGATATTTACTTCCAAACCTATCTCATTACGTGCTTCAAGTAAAATTCCCGTGTTTTCCCTAATAGTTTGTGGATTTTCTCCCAACACATTCACGTCATCTGCATTAACAAGCAACTGATATAACCCATTAAATTTGAAGCCCTCTCTGTTTTCCTACATTTTTCTAATGTCATATTCTAGAGCAAAGTTAAAAAGTAAAGGTTATAGTGTATCTCCTTCCTTTAGCCCGCAGTGAATGAGACATATTTTAATCGAACTAGTTTCTTAGGAATATCAAATTCAATAATATAGGCCTAGCTATGAATTTAAAATTTTGAAGAAATGTACTTATGCAACAAGACATTATTTAAAATGCTGTCTGTAAGTCACACTTTCTAGCCATTTGTGGAAATTATTGTAAAATATGACCAATAGACACATTCATTGTCTTAATCTGCTCTTTGGGTAAGTGTGTGCTAACCAGTTTTAGCATATTTGTCTTTTTTTTTTCATAATTAAATTATCTCCAACTATGTTCAATTTAAAAAAAAAACAGTAAAAAATTCACCGATTTTCATTTGTTTCTTTATACACAAAAGCAGTTAATAATTAGGTATTACGTAGAAAATTTTAAGAAAAATATGCTTAATGTTATGAACTTTTTATGCAGTCTTATAGAAATACTGAAAATATACTCTTAAAAGCTTAAGCAGTAATAAGTGCAAACAAGATTTTACTACATTGGTACAAAACCGCAATAACCAATGTTGTTACAGTACGCAGAAAATGAAATCAGTTTATAAAAAGAAAAAGACAGAGCGTCATTTCAGTTTTTACTTTGGGGGAGAGGGGCCAAGATTTTTTTTTGGCTACATCGCGTGGCATACTGCCTCCCTATTTCCTCTGAAACAAACTGCTTTCCATACTGTAAACTGGGGTAAACTTTATACAAATCTGGCTTTCAGGTAGTAGCTCCCTGTAAAGCAGGTTTGAATAATTTCAAGGAAAAATTGTTCCGTGGCCGGGTATCGATCCCGGAACCATTCGCTTAGCGCGCGAACGCTCTTCCGACTGAGCTACCCCAGGAACTATACACGACACCGTCACAATTTTTTCCTTTGTATCCACACGACTTTACCATAAAAATGATTTAAACAATATCAGATGCACTGAAAATATTTTGAAGTTCACTATTTTTTTCTCCATTTCTAAAGTATTTTCTATTATGTCAAGTCACAAATAAAGCTGATATCATGGTTTAATTCTTTTAATGGGAAAGTTTACATTACATTTTCAGTTTCCGCACACTGACCTAGTTCTAACTTCTTATACTAGCTTACTTATAAAATATGTATATGGTATGGTATGGTTTATTCTCACTCAAACCTTTGGTCCTGCTGGCTCTTCACATTATAGTATTCGGGCCAGCAGTCCCTTCCATATATTACAACTTGCACAATACTCGATGTTAATGACCGACATCTCTTCAACATTTAATGTTCACACACTATATTTTTCTTGTTTGTTCACCACACTTCCTATATTTCTGTGTTTATTAAATATTCCTTCTTTCCCTCTACTCCTACCTTCTACTATTTCCTATTCCTAATAACAACGTAACAACTACTTTTTCTACTCAGTATTTTCACATTTAACATATCACTACAATCATTTTACTGTACTATAGTCTTAACTAAGCCTACCCTCTATTAATTGCTTTATATCTATCTATATTACTTTTTTGTCCTACTGATACCGATCTAGTCTAGTCCTACTTTTAGCTCCTCTACTCTTCCTATATTTACAATACGTCCTACTCATTCCTACTAATTACGTAACTCATCATGACCCTTCTCATACTTAAACACTATTCAGCCATATTCACTGCACCCTTAATTAATCCTTCATTCCACTGACACAACATTTCCTTAGATTATATGCTGGTTTATCCTTGCTGCTCTCCGCCTTATTTCCTCTAACTGCTCTATTTACCTTCTCAATACTTTCACTTCTTACCCCTAACCCCTCTTTCTTATCCCTATCGACTTTCTTTTGCACATTAACCTTTCCCAGCTGTTGGCTCACGTTGCCTTCATTTCTTTTCCTGACACCACACACGTCTACATTACCGCTCTTATTAGTTTGACACATTACACTCTTGTTGTGACCTTGTGGTGACGTCACTACAAATTTCTTCCTTACGTTCATGCCACTTTTCCCCTCTCGAATAAAATATGTATATGCATTTGCTATTAATGTGTTCTTATAGATTTTTACCAAATTCTGACGATTATAAATATGAGATTAAGTGCAAATATTTTAATTCCTGTAGTTTATTTGCCAGACATCAAGATCTTGATTATTTATTTTTTTTGTAAAGTCATTAAGGCTCATTAAGCAATATCAGTCTTTGTATATCTGCTAAGGGTTTAAGATTTCATAAAATTTTTATAACAGAAATTCTAAATCTCTCTCTCCGGTCTGCAGATGTATAAAATATGCAAATTTTCTTGGATTGAACTTGGATCCATTTAATGTGTAGTATATACTTTTTGGAGTTTTATGTCAGTTATTCATTTATGTTTTTTATTTAAATATGTATTATAATATTATTCGCGTCATTTTCTGTAACATTTGTATTTATTCATTTATATGATTCCATTCTTTCATTTTCAATTACTATTTTTTAGTAGGTTATTTTACTATGCTTTATCAACAGCTCAGGTTATTTAGCGTCTGAATGAGATGAAGGTGATAATGTCGGTGAAATGAGTCCGGAGTCCAGCACCGAAAGTTACCCAGCATTTGCTCATATTGGGTTGAGGGAAAACCCCGGAAAAAACCTCAACCAGGTAACTTGCCCCGACCGGGAATCGAATCCGGGCCACCTGGTTTCGCGGCCAGACGCGCTAGCCGTTACTCCACAGGTGTGGACTCATTATTTTTAATTGTCATTTTAATAATAAATTCCAATGTACTTTTATAGTAATTTATATCATTGTTAATGTTTTTGTAATGAATTATCTTGTGCTACACTGTTATTGGCCCCTGGCTGTTGTCTTACTCGTTGCACTAATGATTGCCGGCGGCCATTAGGCGAACTAAAGCATAAACACTGGATCGTATCGTATAACGCAGCGCCAGTGCCTCTCTCGAAATCGGCAATCATTCGTGCGAGTTATACAGCACATTAAATATTAGTAAGCAAATATTATTATTATTATTATTATTATTATTATTATTATTATTACTATTATTATTATCTGAACTGTAATTGGCCACTGGCTGTTGTACAGCACATTAAATAAATAAATAAAAAATAAAAAAATTATTATTTCCGAATTAAGAGCAGTTGGACTAACGTCAAGATCTCTTTTTCCGGCTTGCCCACCAGTTAATATTTCACACAATTCATCACGATTTCTGTACGTACTACATAGAACAAAAGTATAAAGAATATAACCGTACCTCTATAATATACTATTCCTCGTTGTAGATCTACATTATACAGTGAAACCTCTCCTTACGGACACCTTCAAGATACGGACAAATTTTTATGTCCCAACTGAAATAATATAGAAAGAATGATAAATTCAATTCTCGTTTACGGACACTCTCAGACACGGACACGGACAGCTATTTCACAGTTCTACAGCTTGCTTTACCTCCTGACTGCGGACAGAACTTTGATTTCCAATACCTAATGTGTTACAAAAATGGAAAATTTAGTTTTGAGAACTGTACAGAAATTCCTTAACATAAAAGAAGACAATAAGGGTCTCGTAGGCTACCACTAGCCCAGCTGGCTACCCCTTGTTAGCTGGAAGCGGGTGGATAAACAAAGTTATAAAATTTAACCTGTCTGATGGGTCCAAGGTTTCCGCGATCGTGAAATTGTATTCGACACATGATAGGGTTAGTAGGATTATTCTCTTCACTTCAATCAGTTGTTCTGTTTCGAGAGACATGGCACCTGAACGTAAAGGTTAAGTTGAAAACTGTAAATTACAGTACTGCATAACTGTAGACCTAGAATAAAATTGCGTGGGACAGTACTGTATTTTCCTTTTTTCGGTCTTTTCTACTATAGTTCAAAGTTGCAAAAAATTTACTGTAGTATACTGTATTTAGAATTAAACTACAGTAAGACATTTCATTCAAAGCATGAAGGGGTACATAATGCATATTATAAATTTACTGTTAGGTTGGGGAGCCTCCCTCCCAATAAAGGACACCTCCCAGATGCGGACAGATTGTTACGTCCCTTCGATGTCCCTAATTGAGAGGTTTCACTGTACTCACTTGTCAAAACATGGTAAATGTCATACTACACATTAGAAGGGTTATATCCCTGTAAGACACGAATAGTTTACAACAGATCCTGTGAACCAGGACTCAGCTTGAGCCTCATTCTATCCTAATTGCACAGAAAGTTCTGGAGAGTAGGCTACCAATAACTGCTACACTCGAATTTTATGATAAACACACGCACTTACCTTCAAGACGCGATACCTGCATCCACTGCCGTAGAATCAAAACACAAACAAGCACGAGGCTGCTATCATCTCATCACATCATGTCCTTCCGTTAGTCAATGATGAACTGATATGACGATCACATTAACAGCGCCCTCTAGCGGCAGATATGTTGATTCAATCCCTTATCGATATGCCGATCACATTTACAGCGCCATCTAGCGGTAGATACGTTGATTCAACCCCTTATCAATCACATAATATGTGTATCAGGATGTGATCAGGGGTTCAACGCTAGTGTCGAGATCGGGCAGTGTGAGGGATGAAAAAAAAAACAATGAAAATGTCCATCGCTGTGGAGTAAGGGTTAGCACAACTGACCATGAAACAAGCGGATTTGGGTTCAAATCCTGGTTGGTACAAGTTATCTGGTTGGGGCTTTTTCCAACTGAAGCAGAATTGCTAAGTAACTTTCGGTGTTGGACTTCCGATTCATTTCGCCATCATTAATTCACATAGGCTATCATTACCATCCATACCAGGAGTAGTATGGCACAATAAGCCTCAGGCTGCAGTGTAAGCCTTCGAGTCCCTCCACCGTAAAAGAGAGGGGGGGGGGGGAAGCATACAAAACTGTAATACAACTGATATTGAATTATGGAACTCTAATATAGTTCCTTTTTAATATTCCTTTTAAAGTACAGATGATAGTGATGGTGGTGGTGGTGGTGGGGGTGATCAAATTGCATGAGTAAGTGAAAGTACGGTAATTTGAGGAACAGCAGGGGATTTCCGCTCACTATGACACAGGAAAGATAGCTCTAATTTGAAGAAAATAAAGACAGGTATACTGACACAGAAAAGGTAGTTGTTATTTTTGAGGAAAATGTTAAATATAGGTGGTGTTCAGCAGTTTCCCATACTGTGACGTCACAAGCAGACGATACAGCTTACGGAAAAAGTTAAAATACGCATGCGCGGAATGTCACAAGGAGACGATCGCAAGCGCGCCAATTTGTATGTGATCTGTGTTCCTTGAGTTGTGTAAGTCTCACTCAACTTTTTCGATTTTATTGACATTTTAATATAGTTTCAGATTCAAACATACGTAAAAATGCAAAGCATCGACGAAGTAAAATAAACACGTACTGCTGTCCGCAAACGTCAGCACGAAGGCTGGAACAATACAGTATGAACATGGAACACTAAATAGATTTCAGTTAATCAAATACGCCAGTAATATGTAACATCCCTAGAGAAGTGAACAATATTTTTAAAGCGGTAACCATGGGACAAAGTTAAAAACTGTACGGCTAAAAACAGAAACAACATTTTTAATCACACCAATATGCCAGTCCTAAGTCCAGGAAAAGTGGGAAGGAATTTGTTGTTTTGTGTAAAATGTTGTATGATCTGCCTTTAAATATTTCGTGTCTTTTCCTCAAATTACAATGACACTTTGAAGGATTTTTCCTACCGTGCCTTCCGGAGTTCTGGGTTATGGTAAGAGCTTAGATTGAGATTTTGTAGTACCGATTTAATCTCATATTGTACCGGGTAGTAAATATAGACGATTCGCCAGTTCCCTTTGAATATATTCATTCTGCTGGATCACAGACGAGGCGACAATGACGCAACATCGTAGTATCCCGTCGCGGACTGGTGTTCAGAATTCCGTGACTTGAATCGCTGGTTCGTGTTGATTAGGAAACTTAAAATGAAACGATGCCTGGCTTCTCTATTTTTGTAGTAGAAGAAATCAACATATTATCATAACTATACGTGAATCACATCTTCACAATTTGATGATCTCCTGCATATCATTGGCCCTCATATACAAAAACATCCAATACGGGAGACATCCAGCAGAGCGTCTAAGCGTAACTTTGAAGTTAGGTTTCCCTAATAGTTGGTATCTCTCTTTAAGAACTTGGTTGCAAGGGATTTCCTATGTTCTCTCTCTTACGATTTTCGTATTGCAACTTTCACAATGTCTATTATAGTTTTAGAAACAAGTCCTGTAATCTGGGATAAATTGAAAAAACACCTCAGCGGAAATTCTCTGAGGAAAATTTCACGAAGGTGGAAGAAGAATATTTGAAATAATTAATGGCATTATTTACGGTTCACCTTTTATGTTACGGTTTGTTTACCTGAAATACACAATGTTTCCGTCTATGGCTCCCATGAAGTTCGGAAAATTTCATTTTTTTCCTAGGGTTATTCTTTGAGATATTTTAAACAAAAAAAAAAAAAATAAAACTGTTGTTTTCCTTTCTGCTTCATTTTCGAGATAAAAACTGTTTTATGTGAAACATTTCTTACAGTGTTTTGAAAAAACCATTGATTTAATTACCAATATGTTCAGTCAATTTAAGAGAGCAGTGTATTATGATAATAAATACGCAGAAATTTGATCTAACAAATTTAACGTTTTAAAATTCCTTTTCAGAAGAAAATGTACATTTGTTCAGATGAAATTTCTGCATATTTAAACGACAAAAACTATTTTTTTTTTAATCATGTACACTACTCTCTTAAATTGATTAAGGATATTGGGAATTAAGTTAATTCAATGGCTTTCCCAAAATAGACTATGAAATGTTTTACATAAAATAATTTTTTTTCTCGAAAATGAGGCAAAAACGAGCAAAATTGTATTAAACTTATTTTGTTTGAAATATCTCAAAGAATAACCTCTTGAAATTAATGACATTACCCACGGTTCACTCTGTATAATTCAGGGTGTCCTTTAACCAATTCTTTCAACATCTCATCTGAAAAAGTATTCAATATTGTTGCAGACGACGCCATCATAAAGAAAACACATAGCCTACGCATTCCGGTAATGTCGCGCGATAAAAGTTAACTCAATTTCAACCTTCGTCGCGTCGCGATCTGCGTCGTGACATCATGGAATTCTGATTTTCTATTGGGCCATAATTTATGTAATATCGCGTCGCGTGTGTCGCGTCATTGTAAACGAAGCACAGTGCATACACAGATACAAATGTTGCTTGTGCACACTGAATAATTTTTGACACTTTCTACCAGGGGCGGACGTAGGATTTTTTTTCGGAGAGGGATTTGAGGAGATAGTAAAAATGGAGTAAAGAGAAATAAGTTTATATAATAATAATAATAATAATAATAATAATAATAATAATAATAATAATAATAATAATAATAGTAATAATAATAATGGCTTTATTTAACCTGGCAGAGTTAAGGCCGTAAGGCCTTCTCTTACACTCAACCAGCTTACTCACAATTTGTTTCCGAGTCACAAACATTTACAAGTTGGCCTGAGTAGCGTGGTCGGTATAGCCTTCTGTGCTCAAAGTTGCGGGTTCTACCCCAACCCAGCTCGATGGCATTTAAGTGTGTTTAAATGCGACAGGCCTCATATCAGTCGATTTACTGGCATTAAAAGAAGTCCTGAGGGAAAAAATTCCGGCACACCGGCGACGCTGATATAACCTCGGCAATTGCGAGCGTTGTTAAATAAACCATAATCTTTTAATTTTAACATTTACAATGACTGCAATACAAAAACAATGGCAGAATGACATTTACAGAAGAAGGCGTCGAGGCTTCTTAGACATTTCATCCAGTACTTCATGAGCTTTTACTTCTACATTTTTATGTATATACATCAAGGCCAGTCCATTTAATCTGTCTGCTCCCATCATGCTCCTCAAGTAAGTCTTCAAATACCGCAAAGTTGAGAACGACCGTTTTGGTGTTGCTGTAGTTACAGGCAACGTGCAGAAAAGTTTCAGTGCCTTGCGAGTGCAGGGAAAAATAATTTCATTGCACCTGTTCAAAGATGATATAAAAACAGTACAGTAGATATTAGGTGAAGATTTTTCTGATCAAGGACATTTCTTCTCCACATCTTCAATTCATTGAAGAAAGACTCTGGTGATGCATCAACATCATAGGGCCACTGATTTACTACAGCCTCAACAGCAGTTTCTAAATCTTTATCTGATGCTCGCACTATGTTTTTAGGCAGCAAAGTTTGTATGGACTTTAGGATTCCCTTATGATTTAAAAACATGTCCTTGAGCTGACTAATGAAATAGTCTAAGAAGAGAAGGAAAATTAAAAGCCTAAAATACTCTTCATGACTCTCTGTCTTGAAGTAAGAACGCTGTGTTTGTCTTCCTGCAGTTCTTGGAATTTAACATTTTAGCAAAGAGAATTTACGCAGAAAACTCTCTAATTCCTATGTACATTCACGAATTAAAATTAATATTATTTTTGTTTCTTGTTTCGTATTTTTCTCAAAATTTCGGGAGGGGATATATCCCCTTAATCCCCCCTTGCATCAGCCCCTGCTTTCTACATCTTGCTACGTAGTCTGTTCTTTGCGTTCCGGCCAATAGGCCATTGAAAACTTCTAATACTACGTTTAGACTGGCAAATTCTGTCATGCAAGTCCCACGAGGTCTCGCAAATCTGTTTTACACTGTAACTGGCGACAATATTTTATTGTCAAGAACCGATTCCAAACTACTCAATTTTTTGCAGTAGTAGTTAGTAATTATCTTTACTGTATGTAGCTACCAGGATGAAGAAACGCTTAATGAAATATTTTATTAACAAGGGAAAGAGTCGGCCTCGGTAGCGTAGTCGGCATAGCGCTGGCCTTCTGTGCTCGACGTTGTGGATTCGATCCCTGCCCAGGTCGATGGGATTTAAGTGTGCTTAAATGCGACAGGCTCATGTCAGTAGATTTACTGGTAGGCATGTAAAAGAACTCCTGCGGGACAAAATTCCGACACTGGCGACGCTGATATAACCTCGGCAGTTGCGTCATTAAATAAACCATAATAAAAAACAAGGGAAAGATTGGTCGGTAGATAGATAATGGAGTAGCAGAAGAATGAAGTGGATTGTAGATAAACTGAAGTAGATAGTGATAGTGACAGTGATAGATTTATTGATATTAGTTCACAAAAGTACAAACTTAATAATTAAAAAAAATTGATGTATATACGAAAGTAGTTATACATAATAAATATACAATTTCCTAAACTAATTAATTTATCTCAAATCTCAGTAATTAATTGTTCAAACTTGCACTTACGTCTAGTTTTAGTGCATGTTTAAACCAATCGTGATAACTATTAAAACTTTAAAACTTATTTATCTGCTCCTTTTCACAATTTTCTGCCATGAACATTTTTAAATTATTTTTTTTTTACTTTAAACATCTAAATTTATTCTATAACTTTCATATTTATGTTTAATTATAGGTTCACTTATGCCAATTAACTAATTCTTCCATGTCATCACACTGCATCCAGGTTAGCAGTTGTTGACATATAGCCAGCACACTGCAATAGCTGAATCGGTACCGTAAACTGGGGTAAAGAGGACCACATGTGGTAAAGTGGATCATATGTGTATTGCCTAGATAAGGCAGCGCCACATGGATCACACATGAAAAGAAAACCTTTCTTCTATAAGTGCCACTAAAAATAGTTTTCTTTGCATATGTGAACCATGTGGCGCTGACTTATCTAACAATACACATATGATCCACTTTACCACATGTGATTCTCTTTACCCCAGTTTACGGTATTTCTCAGTGCGTACAGTAGGTCAGTCTAAATTCCTGCTACATGCTTGTCAGCAAGTTATTTGCTTATTTATACATCTTGCAGCATACATGTAAACATACTTGACATATTAATTACGTAAATCAATATCAATTACAGTTACAGAAGTAGATAGTATATAACGTAGTTTAGAAGTGAGGGAATAACATTTTTAGATAATCAAATTGAGATTAAAGAGTGGTCGGTATGGAAGTGTCAAAAATGAATGTATAGTGGAACCGATTTTATAGTAGCAGAACCTCATTACATGAAGGTATTACTGGACACGAAATATATTTTATCATGGTATATCCACAGTCTAGTATATACAGTCACGAAGCTTGAGTTGTGAGGGTGCTAGGAACAATAGACTGTGCAGGTACTATTTCACATTGACTGGTAGCAGCCCTTTAATGGACCTCATTAAAGTTCAGGTGTTCCATTAATCAGAAAACACCATTGTAGCAATATGAAAGCGCAAGTATCAATTATTCTTGGATATGCAATCGAAAGACAACTAGCGAAACGTCACGGAGGCTGGAAATCCAATACTGTCGCAGAAGGTTATGTTCTGTTACTATAATAATTAGCGTTAATTGTAAATAATATTCAAATAAATTCAATTTGTCATCTCGTTTCATAAACATACTCGCGTCTTAATTACTACCATTATAGGCTCGTTGCATAATGTACTATTAAATCTCAATAAAATCTTAATTATCAGCATTATGCGTATAATTACTTCAAAAATTGTAACCTAGACTAGCAGCCCACATGTCCGGAATTATATATTTCCACATAGTCTTCCTCTAAGATAGTTTTTTTTTTTTTTTTTCAATTTCCAATATATGTACTTTTCCTGACTTACACCTTTAAAAACAAGCGATTCAATTGTTGTTTATATAGTTTTCATTTTGTACAATTGTTGTTTATATAGTTTTCATTTTGTAAGTTTTTTTTAAGGAGATGGAAAGATTCTTATTAATTTATTTAATCATTCATTCATGCATTTACTTTTTCATTTACTTTTGCATTTATTCATTGATTCATTTACTCAATCATACATTCAATTATCTATTTACTTATTCATTCATTCGATTGGTGGTCATTCTGTGTTTCATCATATTAACTGCAATACAGGATGGAAGTCAAATAATTAAGCAAATTGACAGGAACGATATAGAGCACACTGAAACGAATTAAAAAATGTGAAATACAATGAGATTTAATGCACGGTTAATTAGAAAATTAAATTCAAAGTTTTAGACATCTGGCAACACTGCCACTAATCTCTGTAGCCCATGATTACGACAGTCTGGTATTATGCTATCGATATCACGAATATACTGACAGACTGCGATAAATGTGTCTGGATTTGGCACATACCTCTCCAGATATCGTTCTGCATAAAGCCTTTGAGCTGCACGGGAACTAAACCTTGTTTCGTCGTAAATTAATAGCATATCTAGATGTTCTGTGTTCGTAAATTTTGGCATTGCAGTACCACCCACACCGAATATTAACTTCAGTATGAAGCCGCCAAGACATTAACACACACTGTACTGGTTCTCGCTGTAATACTTGTGCAAGAAGGAAACAAACTCTAGACTTTCAGGCAATACAGTGAACTTCTCCCTCTCTCCTTCTCTGACTGCAATATTGCAACTTCTTCGCATTGTAGACTAAATTAAAATGTGTGGTTTTTAAGGTATATGTACACCTTTACATACAAAAAATTTTGTTTTGTATAATTTTGCTCTGTAAAATGTCTATACAATTGAGAATCCTACCAGAAAGAGAATGAAGTGAACAGATCCCTTGAAATTATGTCTAAATTGTTTTTAAAAATTATTTTCTTTATAATTTTGACATGCAACTTGAAACATGATAGCTCATGCAGTTTTTAAGGTAGAGCCACAGTTTTTTCACTGTTCTTTAGTGCCTGACATAGAGCTATTTTTTATTTTTATTTACATTAATTAAATATTACCATATATGTAACTGACAATAATATTTTATGTTGCATAAATCATGTAAAAAATCCATAGATTAGTACATTATGCAACGAGCCTATAATGGTAGTAATTAAGACGCGAGGATGTTTATGAAACGAGCGCGAGTGTCATAATTTTCATACGAACGTCTTAATTACCATTATAGGCAAGTTTCATACGACTTTTTATGCACGACCATATTTCTAACTTGAAATTATTCATAAGTATTCATGTCACTGTTATGTGAGTGAGTGCAATAGCCTACATCATAAATTGTGAGATGTGCGCAGACGCGAAAGTATTGATTTTTTCCGGGAAACGAATGTCGACGACCTTGATATAATCTAGAGAGTAAGATAAACATTAGTCTTGATATAACCTTGAAATTGAATTCGACATTGAAAAACGAGATGACAAATTGAATTTATTTGAATATTATTTACAATTAACGCTAATTATTATAGTAACAGAACATAACCTTCTGTGACAGTATTGGATTTCCAGCCTCCGTGACGTTTTGATACTTGTCTTT
Organism: Periplaneta americana; assembly: GCF_040183065.1. Lineage (NCBI taxonomy): Eukaryota > Metazoa > Arthropoda > Insecta > Blattodea > Blattidae > Periplaneta > Periplaneta americana. The sequence continues at coordinate 162,182,920 of NC_091122.1, read as the reverse complement.
CGATTGCATATCCGAGAATAATCGAAAACCTGAACTTTAATGAATAGGTGTACTTTAATGACATGCATTAAAGGACTGCTACCAGGTGTATAATTACTACATTTCGGCATGGTCGAGCATAAAATTATTAATTATATTAATGTTATTTTACTCATTGTCAGGCACGGGGGGACATTTCAAGCTTCAAAATGACATCAATATCTTCTTGGTATCACCATATTTGACTGAGATATCATGTTTGAAAGAATTAAATATTCTAAAATTACTATTTACAGAAAATGAGCCACAAACTTTCAGAGCCTAGAAGACTCCTTCATCATATGTCACCCCTTAAGCAGCTTCATGTCGGTCCAGTTTCAGCTTCTTTCTGCCTCTCAAATACCTCCGCCTTGTTTTAACTTCAGGTGTTGAATGGTTTTTTTTTTTTGGCATTTTTGTCCCTATTTCCATTGATGCAACAAATCCTGCGATGGTGTGTGTCCCAGGGTTTATGCCCATTCTCCTCAGAATTATTGTTGTTGTTGTTGTTGTTGTTTTCTAATGCCTGGCGTTTGACAATAAAGTCATTTGACCTCTTGCACTCCAATATTTTTCAAAGATATTATCATGACCAGCCAATGAAGCACAGATTTTGAGGTGTTCCGAATCCATTTCTTGGTTTGAGTTGCACAATGGGCAGTTAGGGGACTGATATATTCCAAATTCTATGCAGGTGTTTAGCCAAACAATCATGGCCTGTTGCCAATCTAAATGCAGCTACAGACGATTTGCGTGGTAAATCGGGAATTAACTGTGGATTTTGATGCAGAGAGTTCCATTTCTTCCCTTGGGATTGTGTTATCAAATTTTGTTTGTTGAAGTCTAAGTATGTAGATTTAATAAATCTCTTCACAGAGTAATATGTAGATTTAGTAACAGGTCTGTAAGTAACAGTGCTGCCCTTCTTTGCTAAAGCATCCGCATTCTCGTTTCCTAGGATTCCACAATGGGAATTGTAATTTCTACTTTTGGACTCTTATTAAAATGACGTACAACATCATTGACACACAAATTTACAGTTTTATGACTAATAGTAAAAGATTATAAATTACTTCATTATCTAAAAAAGTTTTTTCAATCTAATGATCATGCCCAAATATCTATGCATCTATTTCGGGACTAGAAAGAAGTTTATTTTACAAGCAATGCTGGATGAGGAGATTGACTGCTATGAAGATCACTCCAAAAGTAATGCACTCCAAAAGTAAGTGACCGTGGCTGATGACGCAGCATTTTGGAAAATGGGACTTATCTGAAAAGTCATAAGGCATAAATCGAAAATTCTTATATCAAATTAAAGAGAAGAAAATTCTCTATTAAAATAGTTATATTTTGAAAATTCTAATTTTTCATCATTTTTTGCGTTTTGTACCTTAAAATCAAATTTACACAAAACTGGTCCATTCTATTGGAACACGTGAAAGGGATAAATAACATGCGTAGGATGCACTGAATATTCGCCACTGACGTAGATTCTGAGTATGAATTAAATACATTGTATATCTTAAGCATTGGTAACATATATTCTATAAATGTACAGTGAAACCTCTCCTTACGGACACCTCCAAGGTACGGACACTCCTCATATACGGACAGATTTTTATGTCCGAACTTAAATAATATAGAAATAATGATAAATTTAATTCTCGTTTACGGACACGCTCACACACGGACAGGGACAGCTGTTTCACTGTCCTAAAGCTTGCTTTACCTCCTGACTGCAGACAGAACTTGGATTTCAAGACCAAATGTGTTACAAAAATGAAAAATTTAGTTTTGAGAACTGTACAAAAATTCCGTAACATGAAAGAAGACAATAAGGGTTTCGTAGGGTACCACTAGCCCAGTTGGCTACCCCTTGTTAGTTGGAAGCGGATGGATAAACAAAGTCGTAAAATTTAACCTGTCTGATGGGTCCAAGGTTTCCGCGATCGTGAAATTGAATTCGACATATGATAGGGTCGTAGGATTATTCCCTTCACTTCAATGAGTTGTTCTGTTTCGAGAGACATGGCACCTGAACGTAAAGGTTAAATTACAGTACTGCATAACTGCAGACCTGGAATTAAATTGCATAGCATAGTACTGTATTTTCCTTTTTTGGTCTTATCTACTGTAGTTCAAAGTTGCAAAGAATTTACTATAATACAGTATACTGTATTTAGAATTAAACTACAGCAATACATTTCATTTAAAGCGTGAAGGGATATATAATGAATATTATAAATTTACTGTTAGATTGGGGAGCCTCCCTCTCAATAAAAGTCACTTCCCAGATGCGGACAGATTGTTACGTCCCTTCGATGTCCGTAAATGAGAGGTTTCACTGTATACAAATTATACCAAACTACTTCATATTAACGTTGCTTTGTATTTTTGTAGAACTCTGTGTCAGTAGAAAGAGAACTACAATTAAATTAAAGCAAATTTTTTTCTTTAATTTAAGGTAGCAGACTACAATTAGAAAATAAAATATTTCCATTTCAACAAAACCACTATTGTTGCACAATGTATACATTCTGAAATCATAATATTGCTTAAAAAACACTTCGAGATGAATTTACAAGTAGGCACAGTAGATTTAATACACAGATTTTAAACAAAAAAATCAACAGTTCAGAACAACACTATCGTAACTACTATTATTGGTGCTGATAGCTACGATAGTACTGCTCTGAGCTGTCGAAATAAACAAACGTTTAAAAAAGTATAGGAATTATTCATTGCGAAACATTTCGCCACATTATCACAGAATATTTTTAATAGGATGCAGTAACACAAGGCATCTCAAGTAATCATTCACAGACACTTGCATGAATTTAGAATATAGAATGTCCTATGAGTCTTGAACCATAGGCCAAATCCCTGAAATCCTATTTCTTCTTCTTTACATGTATTTCTGAAGCCAAAGTGATGTCGTTAAGTAAAGGAGAATGATATTCAAGCGATCCTGTTCGTTGACAGCCACAATCACAGGGAAGTTGCCCTGAAATTTAATCAGTTGCACCCTGAAAGAGCGGCAATTACACAACAGTTGCGTGAGGAAACTTATTGTCTGCTCGTCTGTTGACATCTCATGGTCCACTAAGTAGTTTGTCTACCACGTCTCTCAGAATTTTTAATGAGATTTCCCACCCTATCTTTGTGTAATCAGTGCTCGTTCAGGGTGCAACCAATTAAATTCGAGGACTGCAGGTGCCAACAGGATCACTTGAATACGTTCCTCTTTACTTAACTACATCATTCTGGCTTCAGAAGTACCTGTGAAGAAGAAGAAACAGTACTTCAGAGATTTGGCTTATGGTTCCAGACTTATGGGACATTCTGTATATTTGTTGAATACAATGAAAGTGATCCCTTAATTGCCATTCGTGTAATATACATGTAGCTTTCTGTTTTTCTTCCAAATGCCACCATTAGAGAGAATCCTTTGCAATCTGTGATCTCCAAGCTCCTAGTACCAAATTCATTGTAAGTGAACAGATACAGTATTAAAGTTATTTTTACTGGACCAACCATTACAGATCAATGGTCGCAATATGTTCCGGTTTAAAGATCTACGACATAACTTATCTCCATCACAATTCCTTTAGGCTGTAGACTTATCATTTTTTTATTTGAGCTGTTGGCTTGATGTAAGGGGTATTTTCCTGTTCTGTGGAATATTACATTTATTGTAAATCTATCTGCTTTTGTTACTTCATGAAACAAACGCTCATCCTGTTTTAAATACAAAGGTACGGTAATTGAATCGTTATATTTCACTGTACCTGCAAAATAACCTGTGGCAATAACATTAGTGGGATCTTCAGTATAGAAGTAGTCATCATGCCAAAAGTTATTCCTTAGCACTTTTATTTCACTTCTCTTCAATTTGGTGACTTTGACTTGCAGCTCTTCCTCATAAATAATGTTGTCTACTTCTGATGTGGTATTGCTCATCTGAGAATAAACTGTCACATCTGTTAAATTAATAGGTCCATTGTTACACACTTCAAATGTTTCATTTGCAGCAGTGGGAAATATAAATTCTACGACAGAATTTCTGCATCTAACTTCTTCAGATTGTATGGTTTTTAGAAATGGTTTAGAATTTCGAGGTTTACTTATTGAACAAATAGAGGCAGGAGGTGGGAGATCACTTCCAGTATATATTGCATATTTGTTGGCTTTCACCTCTTGATCACTCAGAATCTGCACTGAGTCAAGTTGATCGTCTGTCAGTGTCAGGAACCTCAAATGCTTGAATAAACCTGTTTCTTCTAAGATGAACCTCACAGCTTTTCCACTCAGTGAGGTACCTTGTTCTTCAGAACGAGCAGTTGCCCACAGCACTGCTGCATCTATGAGCTCCATCTCAGAGTTCACGTTAAGTTGTCCTCGCTGCACTATACATGTCACAGCATCCACACTGAGGTCCAGAAACTCTTTACTCTTCAAAAGTAAATCTGTATTCTGTTGTGCTCCCTGAAAAAAAAAAAAAAAAAAAAAAAAATTAGCAATAGGCTAATTTAAAGAAAAAATATACACACACAAAATATACCGGAAAAAAGTGGGAAAAACTTCAGGTATGAATTCCTCATAAATTCATTCATTCATAGTGTTCTGCCCCAAGGGCAGGTCTTTCACTACGAACCCAGCTTTCTCCAATCTTTCCTATTTTCTGCCTTCCTTTTTGTCTCCTCATATGATCCATTTATCATAATGTCGTCTATCATCTAATAACTTCTTCTGCCCTGAACTCTTCTCCCGTTCACCATTCCTTCCAGTGCATCCTTCAGTAGGCAGTTTCTTCACAGTCAGTGGTCCAACCAATTCTTTTTTCTCTTCCTGATCAGTTTCAGCATCATTCTTTCTTCATCCACTCTTTCCAACACTCTTTTTGTCTGTCCATTTCACACGCTCCATTCTCCTCCATATCCATATTTCAAATGCTTCTATTCACTTCTCTTCACTTCGTCGTAATGTCCATGCTTCTGTCCCATAATTCATACAAAGCACTTCACTAGACTCTTCCTTAGTTCTTTCTCCAGAGGTCCGCAGAAGATGCTCCTTTTTCTATTAAAAGCTTCCTTTGCCATTGCTATCCTCCTTTTGACTTCCTGGCAGCAGCTCATGTTACTGCTTATAGTACACCACAAGTATTTTAAGCTGTCCACTTGCTCTACTGCCTCATATCGAATTCGCAATTTACCTTATTTATTTTCTTCTGATAACCATGATCTTCGTCTTATTTGCGTATCTTCCTCCCATACTGCTTACAGCTGTTATTTAGCTCCAATAGCATATCCCTTAGTATCTCCTTCTCTTCCGCTAACAATGCCATATTATCAGAAATCTTATGCGTCCTCATATACTACTCAAAAAAAAATTAGCGGAACAAGATTTTAAATTAATGCTTTATTTAACAATGAAAAAATATGAAGTTGTCCTTGATACATGATGAACTTCAAATATTATGTCTAATAAAAAATTAGTTTCCATGGTGATTTAAAACTAAGTTGTGGTCAACAATGGTCATCTTACTCGATACTGCACAAAAAAAAAGGTGAAAAACCTGTTTCTTTATTCTAACAAACATGAGTTCACACGATCTCTACATGGATTTAGTATCTGGTGTAGCCTCCATGAGCTTGAATTACTGCTTGGCATCTACGAGACATGCTTCTCACAAGCCGTCGAATGTTGACTTGGGGTATATTCATCCACTCTTCATTAAGTACCACTGCAAGCTCTTTGAGGTTCTGCGGGCTTTGATGGCATCTCGCATTGCCATGCATCAACACAAATCCAGCACCCACACTTTCTATTATTGGCAGAACATGTCGCAATATATTGTCTACATAAGCGATTGCATTTACCTGGCCAAGAACGACCAGGACAGTTTTTGTTTCTAAGCTGATACTGGCCCAGACCATAATTGAGCTTCCACCAAATCTGTCAATTTCAAGAATGTTATGTTCATTGAGACGCTCTCCACGACGTCTCCAGACACGTACTCGTCCAACACATGAAGTCAGGGAAAATTTTGATTCATCTGTGAACAGTACTTGCCTCCAATGCCGAAGTTGCCAATTTATATGTTCCTGAGTGAATCTTAACCGTGTTCGCTTGTGATGAACCTCCAAACAAGGGGCACGTGGAGGTCCCCGAGCTCTCAAATTAGCTTCCCACAATCTATTCCTGACCGTTTGGTCACTTACTGCTTTTCTATGTACTAACCTGAGATCATTTCGCAAGCCACGAGCAATTGATGTATGCCGATGCAGAGCAGAAAGAACTAAAAATCTGTCCTCATTTCTAGTTGTCTTTTATTTACATCCTTGCTCACGTCTCCTTCCATACTGCCCTGTCTCCCTGTAATGTTTGACAGCTCTATACACAATGACACAGTAACAGAGTCATTCACAATCTGACGATAAGTCCATCCCTATTGAATGAGGGTGACAGCTCGTGCGACTTCAACTTTCCTGATATCAATCATTTTGTAGTTTTTTGCAATAAAATCTTAATTAGACTACAACAATGACCACAGCCTCCGAAATTTTATAAAACGGTCATAATCCAACAGAGAAGATTAAGCTAAATCACACTGGTTTTCACCATGAATGGACTGCCATCCAGTTTCCTTGGACTGCCATGAAGAAGAAAACCAAATTTCGTGTTTCCTGAATAGAAAAGATGTTAACGCAAAAGGTGATATCATTACAGCACAGCAATTGCTTTATGCCAAGAATTTACAGCAGACAAAAGACCTGTTCCGCTAATTTTTTTGAACAACATATATTGCGGATCGAGGAGACGACCTCCAGATATGGAGGGTAGCTGTTAATATATTGAATAAGCAGTTGCGGACAGCCAATGAGGGGTGGTCCTCCAGCTTGGGGGTTGGGCAAAGGGCTAACAACCCATTACTGTAAAAAACAGCTTGTTACGAAACCTCTAAATAAGCCTTGGAATGGGACTGATTCTCTGGCATGATCACAACAAAGGAATAAGGTTTTGAGATTTGGTACTTGGAATGTTACAAGTCTATAAAGAACAGGAGGGGGTAACATTAGTAGCAAAAGAACTAGCTAGATATAGAATAGACTTTGTGGGAGTACAGGAGGTTAGGTTAGATGGGAACGGCATAACACAAATAGATTACTTATTGTATTATGGGAAAGAAAACGATAATCACCAATTAGAAACAGGATTCTTTATCCATAAAAGAATAAAATCAGCAGCAAAAAAAGGTCGAATTTATCAGTGATAGGTTATCATATTTAGTACTTAAGGGTAGATGATGCGATATCGTAGTTATAAATGCTCACGCCCCTACAGAAGAGAAAGACAACCATATAAAGGATAGCTTCTATAAGGACTTGGAACACACTTTTGATCAGTTACTAGATATCATATGAAAATTTTATTGGGAGATTTCAATGCTAAAGAAGGGCAGGAGGATATTTTAAAACCAACTATTGGAAAAGAGAGCCTACGCATAACTAGTAATGATAATGGAGTTAGGTTAGTCAACTTTGCCACATCAAAAAATTTAATTGTCAAAAGTGCAACATTCCCTCATAAGGATATACAGTACATAAATATACTTGGACTTCTCCAGATGGATTGATACACAACCAAATAGATCACATCTTGATAGCTTCTTTTCCTTTCAAGTCAAGCAAGTCCTGTACTAAATTAAGAAATGCCTATACCCTGTATCTTGCACTTAACAGTGCATCCTCCTGTACACTTACAAACTTGTAACTTGTATTTTCGTAAAACAGGCCTCTGGTACCCCATACACTATGGTAACCTGTTCATTCTTTGTTAACTTGTTATCAATGTTACACTAATGCTATTGTACGATATCTGCAACAAACAGCCTAAAAGAAAGTAGTCAGTACAAACGACCATAAGCAATTGGGTACAGTAATGTGACAGCTGCAACGGGGTTTGAACACGCGTCCGACGAAACGCTGATACTGGGAGCATCTGCATGCTGAAGGGCAGAGGGGGTGTATTACGTCAACGCGGCGAGGGGAGGTTGCGCGCGCAGCTGCTACTTGCGGAGTGAAGGGGGGACGGACCCTCCCGAATCGTCCAGAGGAGTAGGTCGAAGTGGAGATATCCAGATAATTCGAGAGAGCTATCTCTGCACACCCGTAGAAATTTCTCGCAACTATGGTTTAGCTATAAAAGAAGAAACGCGAGCGAACTTGAGCAGTTTCAGTTTATTCAGCTAGTCAGTAAGCTAGCGTTGTGAACAGAGCAAGCCAGCCAGTCTTGTGTACCGGAGTTCGACTTGAGTGTGCGTCCGCAACTGTGTCAGCATCCGAAGGTCTGAGTTCGAGTGCAGTGGACCGCAGTTGGAGGGACCTGAGTTCGAGTACAGTGGACTGTCTCTGAAGGTCTGGGGTTCGAGATTCAGTGAACGCGAGTGACGGAGTCAGAAGAACTGTGAACTGAGAACTGACAGTTCTGATTTGTAAATAGTGCTTTGTAAATATTAGTTAAGATTAACAGTTCATTGTTGTTCGTAATAGTCCAAGTAAATTGTCATTGTTGTTTGTGGAATGCAATAACGAACACTGTGTTACTGTGTGGAGAGCAAATCCTATTGTTGAGTAGTAATAAAATTTACAGTAATTATAACAGTTCACCCTAAATCCATAAGGTGTGCGGCTTTGTCTCACTCTGTACAGCTGCTGACATGTCAAGAATATTCACAACACCAACCAACTTTGTGGTCACTTCTATAATCTTCAGACAGATTTGGTGAGCTTTTTAAATTATTCTATACATAATTCTGTAACAGCATGTTACATTGCAATTTTCCATTATTTGAAGCTATTTGTATTTAATAATTTTGATATTAAGATTATTAAATTTTCTGTAATTATAAGAGATAACCGGTTGTTAAAAAATTAGAATGACATCATCCCCTTCACAGAGAAGCAATACTGCCTTATGTCAAAAGCAATTAATCCGAAATTTCTGTCTGACTTTCCCTTTGGCACATATCCAGTATCATGTTATTCCGAATAAGCAGTAAGGTAACCTTTTTAAAACATATATTTACTTGGAATTGTGCAATTTGGGTGTTTTATGCAACATTTCCTTTTGCATTTTTCTCACATTTTACTTGCCTTCTCCCCAACAACTAAAAGAGGGCACTTATCAATAGAAATACAGACTAAATACTAAACAGTTCATATTTACTACGCAGTTTGAATTTTATGCCATGCCTGCCTTCATACAGACTAATAATTACATAGTGTATTTTAGTTCCCCTTTCAATTTCCATTTCAATATTATTGTTCCATAAAAAAGTAATAATTCTCACTAATAGCTTACTATGAGTTTAATACAACTATTGTCCACATCTGTGAAGTAGTGGTTAGCACGCCTAACCGTGAAACGAGTGGATCCAGGTTCAAATCCTGGGTGGGACATGTTATCCCGTTGAGGTTTTTTCGGGATTTTTCCTTAACCTATTAAGAGCAAATGCTGAGTAACCTCCGCCACTGGACTCTGGACTCATTTTGCTGGCATTATCACCTTCATCTCATTCAGATGCTAGATAACCATAGCAGTTGATAAAGCATCGTAAAATAACCAATAAAAAAATAAAACTACCAATCAATGCTGGACAAGTATTTTTCGTATAGCCTACCTTGAAACAAAGGAGGAAATCAATGCTCATTTTTTGACCTATGAAATTACTCGTAATAAATCATAACTAATACGAGAAAATAAACCAAAGTACTTGATTAGAACAAATACAAGGCATTAATATAACTTGAAATTCCAAGAGCACTGTCTAATTTAGACCTTCAATTTAATATCTATTTATTTAAGATACATACCCGTATTACCATATCCTTAATTTCAAGGTCATACAGAACAGAGACGTTCAAAATGTCACACAGCCCCTTCATGTCCTTTTTATCAAGATTGTCCAGGTAGTATACCATGCATATCTTAATTAAGTCATATATCCAATACTTGTGTGCAACCTTGATCAGATCTAAGGCTTCTTCTCTAGAAACGATACCCACCCGGCGACTGTATATAAACCTGTAAAAATGTCCAGCAAGTTAGGTTATTTTTTTCTACAAAATTAAGTAAAGTTTTCATGTTAAAATTTACCTTGCTCATAGGATTTGACTTATTAAATACATGTCTGTCTTTTAAATTGCAACTTAGGATGTCCAATGAAGTGAAAGAGGGATAATACAAGACCGTAACATGTCATATGGTCCAATGCTTGCTTGGATGAAGAAGAAGAAGAAGAAGAAGAAGAAGAAGAAGAAGAAGAAGAAGAAGAAGAAGATGATACATATGATACTCGGCTCTAGTCAGCTCTAATAATTCCTGAAGGAATTGTAGAAAGAGTTAACCAGTTCGAAGATTCTTTACAATTTCTGCTACAATAAGATCATGTTGGGTATTTTCGTGTGCCATGTCACTACACACTCTCACATCACAGAAAAAGTTCATGTAATCTTAGGCTCTTTTCAAAAAAGAAACTAGAGATAGGTAAAAAAAAGCTGGAACAGTTTATTTGAAACTGTTTCACAATTGAAACTGTTTCGATACGAACGAAACAGTTTCGTGTTATAACCTATTCCAACTGTTCCAATGAGTGTTACACTGCTCCAGTGATCACTTCAACTTTCCACATGGTTCCAAGAGATAAACCGTTCAATTTCAAAACAGTTTTCCTCTTCTTTGTTGCCTGTAAAGGCCACGTGTAGCGCTATCATAGACCTCCAATCGAAAGTAGATATAATATTATCCTTGTTCCGCAAGATCTTCGTGCAACAGTATCCTATGTAGGATCGCGCAATTTAATTGTACGAATCGAATTCCCTAATAAATCTGATATTAATTATTAGCTGTCCATTGATGGAGAATATGTTCATGGTGCTCTCACAGTCTACTATATACAGTCGCGAAGCTTGAGGTGATTTTTTTGCAAATCTCGTGATAATGCGCTCCAAGCGGTTAGCAACTAGAAACAATAGATTGTCCACGGTCGACTTTGGACTGTGTCGTATTTCCATCGAGTGCTAGCTCGTTGCGTGTTTCACATTAATGCTTGTGAAATGTTCGTTATTGGTTGTAATGAAAATGTTAATGGCTAAAATACAATAATTGGAATAATAATATTTTACTAGAGATGTAGAAAAATTAAGTTTGTTTTAATGAAATTTATTGATCACGTTTTATTTTCAATTCTGGTGGGATTATTATTGCTTAGGCCTACTTTTCTTTTTCAAAGGTTATGTTTTTAATTATAGCTGTTAATTTTGTTGTTATTTTTATTTGTTACTTTACCAGAGACGTAGAAAAAGTCTGTTACAATAAAATTTATTGATCACGTGTTGTTTCCAATTCTGGTGTGATTATTATTGCTTAACCTCATCCCACTTTGTTAACTACGTAGCCTACACTACAAGTACCGGTACACGTAAGTTACTCCATTAATTCATATTTCCATTATTATTGTTGTAAAGGGAAATGCAAATTAATATTTATTGGTTTCATAGTTAATTATCGCTATAATCTTGAATGAGTGAAGCGATTATAGTAAATTTCAGTTTAATATTTCAATAAGGGAAGGAAGGTGTTAATTTTTCCAAAAGAACACAACGAAAGTGTAACATATTTTGTCGTCTACTAGGAGAGAGATCTGCGATGATGAGGCGATAGTAGCGATCCTAGTGGTGGGCAACTACCCATGTTTGCATTTTTACTACATATTGAGCTTCGCGACTGTATATAGTAGACTGTGGTGCCCTGACATAGTGTTAATTATTAATATACCACGAAAAATATCATCGGCTAATGTCATCGTTATTAAACTCTCCTTGGGTTATTTGCGTTATTTTTACTAAAATCGATTCATTTTGAACTGTAGTTATTACTGTACCCTTAACAGTAACCTACGAAAAATGACTTTCGTTATCATAATACACTGAACAGCTGATTTAAAGACGATTCAAGGGCTTTGAAACATGTTCCCGAAACAGATGAGAGGTTGAAACATTTTTTTTTTCAAATTGAAATTCAAATTTATTTACAATTTACATTTGAATTGAATACATATGAATAGATACCCGAAATGAGCATATGCTCGTGCTCGGGTACAGTCCAGTAGTCTACATAAATTTTACAGGGTTCAAATAATAATGCTGATGATATAAAATAATAGTAACAATAATAATAATAATAATAATAATAATAATAATAATAATAATAATAATAATAATAATAATAATAATAATGACAGAAATGATACAAAGATTGTAATACAAAATAATTCATTAATAATAATAATAATAATAATAATAATAATAATAATAATAATAATAATAACAATAATAATAATACTAATAATAATAATAATAATAATAATAGTGATAATACAAAAATATTTACAATAATAAAATAAATACTAAGATGGATAAAATAAAATATAAAACCACTAGCGAGAGTTAACATAACTTAAATAAGCATATAATAACCGGAAAAAATGCCAAACTCGAAAATCAACAGAAAAGTTCGCTGTATCGCAGACGACAGCAACCGCAGTATTGACATTGTGTTGTGCATTAATGGTAGTAGTGGGGAGCTGAATTCTACGTAACTGCCGTTCTCTTCGAATCTTCTCGTACAATCATGGGAAGTTAATGCTGTAAAAACAAAATGTCTATGAGTCAAACTGTTCATTATTACCAGGATAAATACAAATAATACTGAAATATATTAAATGTATTTGGAACACTTGGAACAGTTAGCACTGATATTGTAAACATATTCTTATGAAACTGTTTCTTTGAAACTGTTATTTTGGAACAGTTTCGTTCATGAAACAGTTACAGTCGAAACTGTTTCTTAAAAAGAACAGTTTATCCCATCTCTAAAAGAAAGCGGTTTTGTAAAGGTGATCTTCTATCTAAGCCTACCCCCTCTTACTTACTTCATAAATATGAACTTACTTGATCAAATTTGGTGTACACTGCACTGTATTACTAAACGACACCTCAGTCCACCACTGTAGAGTGATGGTTAGCATGTCTGACTATGAAACGGGCAGGCCAGGGTTCAAATCCCAGTTGGGACAAGTTACCTGGTCGAGGTTTTTTCCTCAACCAATGGAAGCAGAATTGCTGGGTAACTTTTGACGTTGGACCTCGGACTCAATTCGCCACCATTAATTCACATATCACCACAGTCTAGTATATACAGTCGCGAAGCTCAATACGTATTAAATATGCAAACATTAGGTAGTTGCTCACCACTAGGATCGCTAATATCGCCTCATTACAGGCAATGCAAAAATAGTACCGTCACAATCTATTGTTTCTAGCACCCTCAAAACTCAAGCTTCGTGACTGTATATAGTAGACTGTGATATCACCATCATCCATACAATAGCCCAGGTTAAGTTCACAGTGTGGCATGCTATACTTGTACAAGAGCATGGCCGTTCAGCTACCCTATCATTCACAGAATAGGAGTGGTAAGCACAATAAGCCTCAGGCTGCAGTGCAAGCCTTCGGATCCTCCTCAGTATAAGAGACAAAAAAAGGATACCTCAACAATACAAGCCCAATTCATCAATGTTAAAAACTAAGAAAATGAGAAATTATAAAATTTGACAATGTGAATTAGGGGAGAGTCGGGTAGTATCGGACATCGGGTAATATCGGACAGTGAGTTTCTTTCATCTACCACACGATGATAGTACCTGACTGACATGGTTACATTTCTGTGATGTCGCACAGAGAAATGTAACCATGTCATTCAGGTACTACCATATGGTGGTAGATGAAAGAAACGCACTGTCCGATATTACCCGATGTCCGATACTACCCGACTCTTCCCTAACTTTGTGGCGAGATTAACAACAACAACAGAAATCAATGGTGCACCCAGAAATATGGATTGGGATGGGGGGGGTTTATATTATTTGGTTGAATCAATAACACTCAACATATATTTGCACATCTTATACCACAAGGAACCCCTTCCAATTTTAATACTTGTTGTTTAGACAACTCTCCGAAGACAAGTTTGAACGTCATAAGTGACACCAATAAGGCATTACTCATAAGGCAACTAACAAGCAAACATTCTCATGGAGGCAGATAAAAAAGTTAATTTTTTTTCTTCCACCATGTTAATCACGTCAAATCATGTATATAAATTTTGGCCACTCGAACGCAATTACGAGAGCTGTAAAAAAATAAGTTCGTCTGGGGCCGTTTACAGAAAGAAAACACAATTTCATTGGAGAAATTTACTGGAACAGATACCGTACAGCAATTGTTGAGCCATTTTTCAATATATTCCCTACTAGAATTGAGACATTTGTCATACCATCAGATCGACACAGAAGGCTGTTACACATTGGTTCCAATCCCAGACGACATACTTCTATGACGCAGGGATACAAAAGTTGACCCCATGGTATGACAAATGTCTCATTTCCAGTGGGGAATATGTTGAAAAGTAGCTCAACAATTTCTGTATCTGTTCCAAATGTATTTAAAAATAGGCTTAAGGACTTTACTAATAGACCGTAATTATACACACTATTTAAAGGATGTAAATGATATTTTGTTATTGAAGTGTTGTATCAGTGAAGAATTATGTTGTGTCAGTGAAATGTGTTGTGTCAGTGAAGTGTGTTGTGTAAGTGAAACGTGTTCCTGTCAGTGAAGCTTTATAGTTTATAGTGGCAGTGCAAAGTATTTGAACAGTGTTAGTGAAATCAGGATAGAATCAGTAAAATGTGTCGTAGTTCCAGTGCAGTGAGTGAGTTGACAGCGAAATGAGTGTAATGTTGAAAGGTACTTGTGCAGATATGAACATATCATACTCGTGGGTTTTAGTTCGAACTTAGGCTTAAGATACAAATTAGATTTACTTTAAATGTTATTTTAAGTGATCGTGCTTCATTTAATTTAGGATGTTCCCTGTTATTATTATTATTATTATTATTATTATTATTATTATTATTATTATTATTATTATTATCATTATTATTATAATGATTATAAATTATTGTTAGTATTAATTATTAGTATTATTATTAATTGTATTTTTAATTAATAAGTTTATTATTGTCATTAGTGAGTGTAATTAGTTACCACTACCACCGGGTATATACCCATTGCAGTGTGAATAAATACATACATGCAATAAATCTTCCCATGAAATTGTGTTTTCTTTCTGTTAATGGCCCCAGGGAAACTTATTTTTCATGCCCCTCATAATTGCGTTCGAGTGGCCAAAATTTGTATAAGCATTTGTTTTGACATTATTAACATGGTGGAAGAAAAAAAAAATAACTTTTTTATCTGCCCCCATGAGAATGTTTGCTTGTAAGCCAGGAGATAATGGGTTACGATGGCCAACTCCTTTTCCTCTCCATTGCATACATTGCTGACTAGTACTAATCAGACTTCAGGTGTAGACAAACAACTGTTCTTCCTCTGACACATATCGTCAAGTGAGATGTACTGCCTGATAATAGATATCAGCCAGAACCGCAATCAGAGGTAAGTGCCATATAATAGTACATTATGCAACAAGCCTATAATGATAGTAATTAAGACGCGAGGATGTTTATGAAACGAGCGCAAGCAAGTTTCATACGACTTTTTATGCTCGACCATATTTCTAACTTGAAATTACTCATAAGTATTCATTTTATTATTATGTGACTGGGGAGCGAACTGCCCTTGTGCAATCTCGTAAATTGTAAGATGTGCGCAGACGCGAAAGTATTGATTTTTTCCGGGCAACGAATGTCGACGACCTTGATATAACCTAGAGAGTAAACTTGATATAACCTTGAAATTGAATTCGACATTGAAAAACGAGATGACAAATTGAATTTATTTGAATATTATTTACAATTAACGCTAATTATTATAGTAACAGAACATAACCTTTTGCGACAGTATTGGATCTCCAGCCTGTGTGACGTTTTGCTAGTTGTCTTTCGATTGCATATCCGAGAATAATCGAAAACCTTAACTTTAATGAATAGGTGTACTTTAATGACATGCATTAAAGGACTGCTACCAGGTGTATAATTTCATTACTACATTTCGGCATGGTCGAGCATAAAAACATTAAAGCTGTATAGCTGTATCCTTAAGTCAAGTATGGGTGGTTTGAGAAGTACAGACTGCGTGACTGAAATGTGATTGACTGATGGAATGGTTGGAGCTATAAAAATTACAGAACTTCGAATATTATCGAACGAAAGTTCGTACTTTTTAAACAAAGTATGTTGTAAAAAAACCAGTCATATATAGACCTGTTTAAAAATAAATGTTTCAAACATCACATACTTTCAACAAAAATAGATATAGACATGTCAAGGCATTAAAAAGCTTTTTCTTCTTTCTCTCTTCCCTTCCCTCTTTTTTTAATTTGGGGGAGGGGCTTAGGACTCCTTAGCTCCTAGTAAGTGCGCCACTGATAATAATGATAATAATAATAATAATAATAATAATAATAATAATAATAATAATAATAATAATAATAATAATAATAATAATAATGCTTCTTTAGACTGCAGAAATGTATTTTATGCTACATGGTGTCTACAGCTTCTCGCAATAATGAACATATTGTATAAGGTAAATAACAAATTCTGAACTTTTTCAAATTACATGGTTGTTTACACACTAAATACTTCAAACCAGCAATCCAAAATAACTTAAAAATTGGAGAGAGGTCGATACAACAATATCTCGATGCTCAATACTGCTATTTGTTTACAGCTTCGATACTACAGCTTTAAAAGTGAGAATAAGTGTTTGTTTGAGAATTACTTCATTACAGTTTTCTCTAGCCTTTTGGATAGTTTCTCATTTGGAACAACAAAGGAAGTATTGATGTCTGTTAACAGGAACTATCATACTTCTTTTCTAAATTTGGTACAGCATATAGATTTTGCATTGAACACCTACGGCACTAAAGTAAAACTTCATTTATATGTTTTTCATGGGGGCCTGAAGAAAAAACGCGTAAGTCACGAAAACGTGTAATTCAAATGACATCTGTTGTTCTTTACTAATACTGAGTTCTTGGAAATAAAGCCATTAACTCTCTTGTTCTCCAATATTTCTAACACACAGTGGGTTTAGAGGAAAAGGCTGGACATTGCGCAAGATAAATATTAGAAACATTAAATCTAGACATTTGAGATGGGCAGAGTATGTAGCACAGATGAACTAATCCAGAAATGCTTGTAGAGTGTTAGTTAGGAGGTCGGAGGAAAAAAGACCTTTGGGGAAGCCGAGATGTAGATGGGAGGATAATATTAAAATGGATTTGAGGGAGGTGGGATATGATGGTACAGACTGGATTATTCTTGTACACGATAGGGACCGAGGTGGGTTTATGTGAGGACAGCAATGAACCTCCGGTTGTTATTATTATTATTATTATCATCATCATCAAGTTTATCATAATGATAATTGTTAACAACAAACTTACTGAAGCATCTTTTTGAACACACCAGGTTCAATATCCAACAATTCCACGGGGTCTTTCTCTCCAATAGATCCATAGAACTGTTTCTCGAACACAGGGCTGGTTATTGCCAACAAAACTTTACACGCCACAATTTCCTGTAACATAGTTCGATATTTACATTGTCATTAATTTTCACTCTACTTTCATTTGTTTTAGGTTAGCACCTCAATACTCACGATGACAGTATGAATTCGCCTGAAGTAATTTATTATACTACGACAATGTGAGGAATATAATGAGCAATGGAGAGTGTGAAATGGACAGACAGAATAAGAAATTAAGCTATGCTAGAAAGGGTAAGTGAAGGAAGAATAATGCTGAAACTGATCAGAAAGAGAAAAAGAAATTAACTGGGTTTGCCTAGGCAGAAACTGCCTACTGAAAGATGCACTGGAAGGAATGGTGAATGGGAGAAAAGTTCGGGGCAGAAGAAAATATCAGATGATAGACAATATTAAGATAGATCGTATGCAGAGACTAAGAGAAAGGACGGAAAATAGGAAATATTGGAGAATGAAGGGTTTGTAGTGAAAAATCTGCCATTGGACAATAAAGTGTGAATGAATGAAATATAAGGACATGGAAAATTTTCGGTGCACAAGATTCTGTTTACGTATTATGAACCATATAAGATTACATACCTGTCGACCATTTTAGAAATCTCTTAACAGTAAAGAATACTAGACATGTTATCAGAGCAATGAATATATATATATATATATATATATATATATATATATATATATATATATATATATATACACAGGGTGTTTCAAAAATACGGGGCATAATTTCTGGTATGTATTTCCCACATGTAGACAATCAAAATAGTTCATTACAACATGTGTCCAGAAATGCTTTATTTCCGAGTTATGGCCTTCACAACATTGAAATTCACCGGAACGTTTTTCTTTCCGCAGGTCGTTGCCGTCAAAGGAGACATTAAGAGGACACTCTGACAGTTCATTCCGAGGCAAAGGTTACATTCAGTGTTGTGTAGGCGTTAGACTGTGCGACATGTATTCAAATCAAGAGCTGGCAGAGATACACTTCATGTACGGTAAGGCGGACGGCAATGCTGCGCTGGCTCGTCGTTTGTACCAGGAGATGTACCCACAGTGACAATGTCCAGATCGGAAGACATTTGTATGTCTCCATTACCGTCTGTGCGAGTATGGAAAATTTAATTCTCCTGGTTTGGGAAGGGGACGACCAAGATCTACAACTCCAGAAGTACAGGAGAAGATTCTGGAGGCTGTGAACATGACTCCTTCTATCAGCACACTAAGGATAGCGTTGCAAGTCAGTGTTCCTCATACGACTGTCTGGAGACTGTTGAAAGAGTATCAATTGTATCCTTATCATTTGCAACGTGTACAGGCCCTGTCACCAGCAGATTACCCCGCACGAGTTAGGTTCTGTCAGTGGTTCTTGCAGCAGTGTGGTGTAAATCCGAACTTTCCTGCCTTAGTATTATTTACAGATGAAGCACAGTTCACACGAGATGGCATAACAAATTTCCACAATCAGCATATATGGGCGTATCAAAACCCACGTGCAACTGTTCCATCTCATCACCAGGTGCGGTTCTCCCTCAACATGTGGGCCGGTATCATTGGTGATCGATTAGTTGGACCCCATGTACTTGTAAACAGACTTACGGGGCAGGCGTACACAAACTTCCTGGAAAACACCATACCTCATGTTTTAGAAGACACTCCACTGATCAATCGTCAACACATTCACTTCTTGCATGATGGCGCTCCTGCACACTTCAGTCGTACGGCTCGCCGGTACTTGGATCGAAGGTTTCCTGATCGATGGATAGGTAGAGGTGGCCCAATTGCTTGGCCTACACACTCACCTGATCTGAACCCTCTTGATTTCTACTTGTGGGGCCATTTAAAATCATTGGTTTATTCGTCTCCGGTGCCTGATTTGGAATCCCTTTGGAATCGAATTGTGGCATGTTCTGAGGACATACGCAATACTCCTGGAGTTTGGGATCGTGTTTGCAGGTCAATGAGACATTGATGTGAGGTCTGTATTCAAGCAGGAGGTGGACATTTTGAACATCTTCTGTAATGACAACGACCTGCAGAAAGAAAAACGTTCCGGTGAATTTCAATGTTGTGAAGGCCATAACTCGGAAATGAAGCATTTCCGGACACATGTTGTAATGAACTATTTTGATTGTCTACATGTGGGAAATACATACCTGAAATTATGCCCCGTATTTTTTAAACACCCTGTGTGTGTGTGTATATATATATATATATATATATATGTATGTATGTACGAGAGCTGTTCAATAATGAATTATTTTTTTTTGTAACATCATACCTTTATTTATCCTCCAAATTTAAAATCCAGCAGCATTACAGAGTTGGTCATCCACTGCGGTCTCTGGGTTCATTTGCACTTTATAGGGTGCACAATGGGCCATTCGTATCTAGTTGCTTTAGTATCATTCTACGTCTTTACATAGGCAGAAAAATCCTCCAAATTTTCATGGTCTCTCTCAAATAGTCCCTATAGATTTATGAGGAATTTGCATTGGTGCCATGTGTTATAATGTAATACTTACACACTATATTCTTCAAAAAACTCAGGAATTTGAAGGAAAGCCTTTAACTTCTAAGCAAATAAAATTATGAGGATATCCAGTATTACTCTGAGCATTATTTCTTTATTTATACAATTAATTTATTTACTTATTCATTCAATTTATTCATTTATTTAGTTACTTATTTATTTTTTGCAACACTCGATATGTAAGTTAATTTATTTTTAACATATATTTGGCAGTGAAAGTAAAATTTCCAATTCATTTCTTAATTGCCATGACAACAATGCATATTGTTAAAACCAGACCAAAAAATGAAAATAATTAACGAATATATATGGCCAGGTCTTGTTTATCCCTTGCAATGCACTCCACTCAATCAACTTCCTGAAAATTTTTTGAAAAATATTGATAAAATTATCAGAAGTGTAATCAAGGAAATATTGTCCCTCCCAGATGATACTCCGAATGCCATGCTGTATGCATCGAAGAACGTAAGAGGTCTTGGAATTCTGAGAGCTGAATGGGAAGCCAGTATTCAACACTATAACATCTGTAGGCGACTGGAACACGTGAATGATGCACATCTACATCACATGAGAAATCTAGAAGAGGAGAAGAAAACATCTCTCACGCGCCTGAAGATTGCTCCAAACAGCGTCACTCCTCAAACTAAAGGAAAACATCTCAGAGAAGTTCTCAGAAAACAATCATTCCAGTCATGGTGCCAGCTCCCACATAAAGGCAAAGGTGCTTGTACATTTGAAGAATGCCCCAAAGCCAACTCCTGGATCTCCTCTAAAAAGTGTCTTTCGTCCTCGGAATACATCAATGCCATCAAGATGTCTTGCAACGTCACCACAGTGAGATCTGTCCCTGGCAGAACCTTCAGTACTACCCATTGTCGCCATCCCGGCTGCAGCAAGACTGAAACACTTGGCCACGTACTGGGGTTCTGTAAGAAGGGAGAGCTGCTGCGTAACAACAGACACCATCGTGCCCGTACAGCAATTGCCAACCTGCTAAGAAACAGAGGATGGGAAGTACATGAGGAGATTCATTGTGTGTCTGAAGATGATTCTCATAGAAGAGTCGATATAATTGCCATCAATAGAAGAACCCAGAAAGCAAGGTCTTAGACCCTACGATTTGCTTTGAATGAGACACAAATCAAGCACTGCAGATAAATGATGACAAGCGAGCTAAATATGTACCTTGTCTTCCATACCTCAGTGAAAAATATGGCATTTCACTTTACAACTGGGATGTTACAGGCTTACTATTTGGAGCGAGGGGTTGTTTACCAAAATGTACATGTAATATCCTTAAATCCTTTAAAATTCCCTTTTATGAGGTTCAGAAGATTGTAATGGAAATTCTGAAGGCCTCTCTTCAAATTTTACACTATCATCTATATATTAACACCTAAATTTTTGTTTTAATGTACAAATCTAATCCATATTTTTCCCGTTTCATTTCCCTTTATCTTTTATGCTGTTAATTCCGGATCCCAGTGGTCAACCTCACTTGAGGACAGATGATTTTAAATCTTAGTAGTGAACAAGTCTGAAATACTTACAGTACTAGCTCAATATGTAGGGAATATGCATGCAATGACCATGATGATACCACTGCACAGTGGGCCAGATTGAGTCAAAAATGGGACAAAATTGAAAAAGTGAACTTTTTTTACAATACTTTTGACAGTGTATACTCATAGTAGGGATGTTGGTGAGCACTAAACTCATGACGCATCATCGATAACATGTTTTAACAACTGTGGCTACAGCCTTGAAAGAGAGCTATTGTAACCAGGCGATAAAGAAATAACAATGGCTGAGAATGTTAGAACAAAGGGTAAGTTTTATTAGGAATATATGTCATTTTGAATTGGTTTAAACAAAGTGTAAATATTTGTGATAACTTGGAGGGATGCAATTTAAGCTAATATATTTTAGTTTTCAATATTTAAAGAGGGTTATTAAGTGCGTGTCACTCGATGTTACGAAAACGTTTGTGTTGATGGTTCAAACAGACCCTATAGATTGAAGAAAAGTCGTATTCAGCTGCAGCTACTTGCACTTTTATGTTTAATGTGCGAAAATTCAGATACTTAAGTATTATTCATTACTATTCCAGATGACCGCTGTTTTTATACTGTGAAATCATGGAAGCCCTGCTACAAAATAATAATGATAAGACAGCTGTTCACGAGTTTGTTATTTCATAATTAGGATTATGTGAAAATTGTCAACAAGATTTTTCTTCAGAACTAAAGAAAAAAAATAGTTCATTCTCCAGTATTTTAATAAAAGATAGCAAAATTACTACAGAATGAAAAATAAATAGGAAGAAAAATATGGCAGTTTGTTGGATCAAGAATTTAAGCTGCCCCCATGTAATAAATTTCATGTTGAACATGTTTCTGGATGTATAGCCATTCTGGGCATTCAAGAAAATTGTTCTCTGAAACATCTAAGAAGACTAAGAGGGAAACTGAACATCTCAGAGAAGCTGCTGATCCTGCTGAGCTTACTGTTGCTACTCAGATAATTCTGAAGACTTCTGGTAAAAAGAAGCAGCTAAACTAATGGAAAATGCTCTAAGTACACCACCCCGTGCAGCAAAAATTCCAACTGCATATAACGAGCATAGTGGTTCCTGCAAAAATGTTATAAAATATAGTGGTGATGACGTTTTAACCCTGATAATGGATGCGAAATTATCTAATACACTTTATTGAAACTACAAGCAGAACGTAGAAATGTAGATTTATATCCAATGTACAATGAAGTACAAGAAGCAAAGCTGCATTGCTATCCATGTGATATTACTGTGAGAAATAAGTGCAGAAGTGAAGTTACAGAGTCTATTAGATCATACAGCCAGACGAATTTATGAAAAGGAGAAAGGAAGAAATTCAGAGTCGGTTTCGAAATCAGATGGGACTTCTTGTGGACAAATCTAAACCAGGGGGATTGGAAACTCAAATGACGGGAATTCTCCTGGAAGTTTCTTCTCAAATCCCGAATTAACATCACCCATAACCAGGATAGATAAAGAATTATACGTTTTCCAGTTCTTCGAGTAATTTCTAGTGGAAGAGATATTAAAGTCGATTCTTTCAATCAGTGTGCGCTAGAAAATGCAAAATTGTTCTTTCAGAAGTATCCCTGGTTTAACCTCCCAGCTAGCGTACACAAAATTCTCATCCATGGGTCTCAGATTATTAACTCAGCTCTGCTTCCAATTGGACAGTTATCTGAGGAGGCTCAGGAGGCTCATATTAAAAAGATACTAAGATATACCGAGAGCCCCACATAAGGAAAAGTTCTCGTAAAAACACAATGATAGATTTAGTCAACAACCTTCTCATATCTTGTATGTATGTATTTTTATTTACACTGCAAGTGGGCAAGCACCCGGTGGCAGTGGTATATACAATATAAACAATACACAAAAAAAAAATGATAAGCAATACACAATAAATTTACAATACACAATACAATTTTATACATAATACAATAAGAATACACAATATAATTTAACACAATAATAATAAAACATAAATAAAATACCTAATTTTATATTACAACCTACATAATTATGTATAGTCCCTACATAAGTTTCAATAGTCTTTCACTTTATTCTCATCTCACTCACTGTAGTGGCACTATGACACATTTCACTGACGCACTATAACACACTTCACTGACACTATAGAACACATTTCATTGACGCTATAAATTATCACTGATCGGAACTATTCACTGCACTGTAAAACCATAACTCCACTGACTCACCTCGCTTCACTGATACAACAGTTCAAATAAGTCAAATAATTACACCCTTATGCATACTTATAAACAGAACTACATTTAAACTAAACATTTCTAGTCTAAGACCCTCTTACACGATATTTTTAAATAATTTACAATTCAAACCAAGGAAGTAACTCGTCAAGCTAAATAAATACATGTCACCTTATAAAATTAAATGTTAAATGTCACCTTAATTTAAATTTGCACTTGATACACAACTTTTAAAATTATTCTTGAAACTCCTTAAGGAAGGACAGCCCTCAAAGACCGCTGCAGGTAGGTCAATCCAATCATTTATAGTTCTATTTAAAAATGAGAATTTACCTACATTCGTTTTCTGTTTCCTAAATTTGATTTTAAAATCATGATCGTTTCTACCATAGTACATTGGCTTTTCTAACCGAGCCGTTATGTCTACCCATGCTTTCTGACCTAGATATGCTCTATACAATGATGTTATTCTAGTTTTCCTACGTCTGTTTTCCAAAGTTTCCCATTTAAGATCTTTTATCGTATCGTTTCCATCTTCTCTTTTACCTTTAACAAATTTAGCTGCCCTATACTGGATTCTTTCTAAGGAATTTATCTGATATATTCTATAGGGATCCCAACATGTAGTTCCGTATTCCATTAACAGTCGCAATAACGTTAGATATGCTATTTCCCTCGATTTGGGGCTAGCCTTTCTCAAGATTCTCATAATAAAGTGAAGTGCCCTCCATGCTTTACCCGTAACATTATCAACATGCTCTCCCCAAGAAAGTTTGGAGTTTAAATACACTCCTAGATTTTTACAACATGGTACTTGCGGAATTAGAACACCACTGAATTCGTAATTAAGACTGGTTTCCTCTCGAGTTTTACAAAATGTTATAGATTTACTTTTAGAACCATTTATTTTCATCCTATGCATTAACGCCCATTTATAAATTTTATTCAAGTCTGTTTGAATAGCATCTACATCTGAATTATTTCTAATCTTTCTATAGATAATGCAGTCATCTGCAAATAGCCTCACATTTGATGTAATATTCTGGCATAGGTCATTTACGTATATTATAAAGAGTAATGGACCCAGAACGCTGCCCTGTGGCACCCCTGAACTCATATTTCCAATTTCCGATATTTCATGACCTACTCTAACTCTCTGGGTTCTACCTTTTAAGAATTCTTGGATCCATAGCACCACTCTTTTATCTATTCCTAGCCTACTTAAGGTATCTATTAATATGTCATGTGGCACCAAATCAAATGCTTTCGAAAAATCAATCACAACTGCATCGATTCTTCCACCTCTATCTACCTCTTCAGCTAGATCCTGAACCAGCGACGTAATTTGACTATCACATGAGAAGCCTTCCCTAAAACCATGCTGGCGGTTGTAAAACCAGTCTTTCGCATTTAGAACATGACGAATATAATCCGATATCAAATGCTCCATGACTTTACATACGACAGATGTAAGGCTAATCGGTCTGTAGTTTCTGACATCTAATTTATTTCCACCTTTATGTATTGGTACCACTATAGCTGATTTCCAGTCACATGGAATAGCTGCATTGTTTATGGAAACATGAAATATACGTATTAAGTATGGAATTATGGCCTCGGAACCTAATTTAAGAATCTCTGTAGCAATACTATCTGGTCCTCTAGACTTCCGACTTTTTAATTTCGTTAGTCTCTCTCTAACCCCTTTGGAAGTTATTTTGAAAGTCGAATTTGGTTCAAATTCACGGTCTGTGACACAACCACTCCTATCAGCGGGATTATTATTATTATTATTATTATTATTATTATTATTATTATTATTATTATTATTATTATTTAAAACCGAACTGAAATAGGAATTTAACAAGTCGGCCTTTTCTTTGTCATCAGTTATACTTTCTCCGTTTTGATTTCGTAAAAGCACTACTCCTTCATTTTTTCCTTTTCTCCTGCGTACATAATTATAAAACTGTCTCCAATTGTTACTTTCATCTTCTTTTAAAATGGTTTTTAGAAAATTTTCCTGAGCTATCCTTTTTTCACACTTTTTTCCGATCCTCTCATTTCAAATATCAGGAAGTCACGTAAAAAACACAAAATTCCCTTGTGGAAGGAAGCATTACATCTACTGAAAGACTCTAGTGAGGAAGAAAAAGAACATGCCATTCATGAAGAAAATGTCAGTAATGAAAATGTAATTAGGAATCAGATATTGAATAAAAAAACTATTATGCTGTGAAAGTGCTTTTAACTTAAAAAAAAAGTGAAAACTATTGAATAACTATTGATTTTATGCATCCAAGAAAACAATGGAGACATAAAATAATTTTGTCCCATTTTGAGTCAATTCTGGCCCACTGTGCACTGTCTCCGTTAGCATGTGATTTCATTCTTTTGTCCATTGAGCAGATATTAGGAAAAATACTCTCTCAACACTTCCATTATGACTTGGGATAAATAAATAGAACTGACATATTTTTAAGAGTTCTGAGAAAGTTTCAGTGCTCGCAGAACTACTGGAATTGAAGAATTTGCATCATTGTTTATCTAAACTTAAATCTTTGTCCAAATTAACTTGATTGGCATATCTTTGTACATTACAGAATAATATAGCTTAGAATCATAAATAGTGACATTTTTAGAGTGTAAGAATTCAATGCATGTCAATAGGTCATCATATTTTATATTTTTTTATGTCCTTCAACTTCAACCATTGAAAGCAGTTAAATTCTTTCATAGGTTTTCACCATTTGTTTAGATATTCTGTGCATAATATCGCACATTATTCAATATTCATATTAATTCTAGTTGAAATGCGAAATGACTGACATTTCAAATTTTTTTTTAAAATGCCTGCTGAACAGGATAAAATGATTAAAAAAGAGGAATTGCCGGATTAGCAAGAATCTACAATATTGTTCTGTCACAGCTGTGTGTGCTGGTCAAAAAATAACATGCTCATGAGCTTTGCCATCATTTTAACTTTCTTTGAGGTTGGTGATGATTGAGATTTTCACACAGAGCTTCGTTGCTTGCTCTCAGGGTGAAAATGATGCAACTAAGTCTCATCTTCATTCATGATCTTCGAAATAAACCCTTCACCTTCCTCCTTTAACGTCCCTTTTGGGCTCCACACAAACCTATATGGGAACCTCCAGTTCTTTAGGAGTAAGCAGTCTTGGATTGGAACCCATAGCACACCAACAACTGTCTGTGCATGTATGGGTCACTTCTAATGAAATGTTCTGACAGCTTTCTTAATATTAGTCATCTATCTTCCCTCACAATTGTAGCAGCAGTGTTAACGTTTACATTAATAAAAACTGTGGTTCGAGCCCTAGTACTAGTGTCTTTTCATGATGATTGCCTTCCAAGTTTGAATATTTTGTACCATCTATAGGATAGAATAGATCCCCTCAACTCTAAAGTTTCATATGTTATATCACACGATTTTGTAAGAAAACACAACACATATTTCACAGCAGCATATTGTTCTTCATGCACCAACTCTATTGTGTCATAGATGAAACTAAAATGTTTCAACTTGATCGTCTATCACTGGTTAAAGCCAGAAATAAACTGAATTATATCTGTAATCTTCATCTTACGATGTTTGGTGACGTTTGAATTATATCATTATTATGTAATAACTAGCCGTACCCATGCGCTCCGCTGCACCCGTTAGAAATATATATAAAGTAATTACATAATTAAAATAGGACATTTGGACCAGGGAACATTCGTGTTTGATAGAAGTATAAATCGTTTAATATGTTACTTAATTTAAATTATTTAAAAAAATTAAAATGCGATCATTTTGTCCCAGAGACATACATTTGGTGCAATGACAATTTCTTTAACATGTTTCTTAATTTTTATTACATGCAACCATAGTTTAATGAAGATTGACATATCATTTAGTTTTAATGTGTATACTTTATATTACTTGCTTTATGTTTCCATTGAATTATGGTAATAACTTAATTTTAAATCTTGTTTTTTACGTCTTCAGTAAATGGCGCTTGGCCCACTATGGTTCTGAACCCTTCAAATAACTTAAATAGTGATACAGCATATATAGTGATATACAATTACCGGTATATTTCTTTCTATCAAGTTTTCTGTGCATAAGAAGCTATTTTAATCTTACCTGTCCTCAATTCACTCAGAAGTTACTGTAATAAAATTATAGCATTATAGCATCTAGAGAAACTACACTTTCCAATGGTGAAATAATAATTAATTATACAAATGTTTAATTAGCTTTCGATATTACTTCATACAAACACAGAAACATTCCCTGTAGGCTATGTTTAATAGATTTCTATTGTTGTCCAAGGCCCCTTATAGACGAAGTCATTTGTTTCTATTTCATTGCACGCCAATAGGTGGCATTGTTATTTTAATTTTAAAACTAATTTATCTCATTAAATATCAGTCCTATCAAAATTTTGCTTAGAATAAAACTTATCGGAAATCATTTTTAAAAAAAACTTTTGTTATGTAATATTTTCCACGAAAGTCAATAATAAGGAAGATATTTCGATTTATTTAATTCAAGCCCCCTTATAACTCCCCCCCCTTTTTAAATAAAGTAGGCCTATTTTGAATGTCATATAGCCTAAAATCTAAGTTACGACGAACTTAATTTATATTCTAATTTTCATATAAATCGGTTCAGCCATTATCGCGTGAAAAGGTAACAAACATCCAGACAGACAGATATACAGACAAAAATTTCAAAAAAGCGATTTCGGTTTCAGGATGGTTAATTATACATGTTATGACCAATTATTTTTGGAAAAGCGAAAATTACCAGAAAAATTTCGGCTACAGATTTATTATTAGTATAGATATGAGGCACTATATTAAAAATACAACATAAAATTTAAATTTTAAATTCAAAACTGTGTGAGTAAAAAAATCGTGATCATTCATTATCGAACAGCCCACATACAATGATAGTGGAAGTAGAGATACTTGTCAGGATAGACATACTGTACTAGACAGTAATAGTAACTGAATTTCAATTTTTTCATTTTCACTGAAAAACTAATCATTAGTTGTGTATAGTATTTACCTCTCTTTCTTTTCCTACAAGGAACTTGCAATCAGCAGCCAATCCCTTCTCCAAAGCTTCCAGTCCTCTTTCTACCAAGCTGTGTTTAGTCAACTGGCAATTATCCATAGTATTTTCGTCTAAACCAAAGCTGAAATATTAATTCTTTAAGTTCCAGAAATAAATCATTATAGGAAGAATGTCTTACTCGTACCAGAAAAAACTGTGATATATATGAGGGTTGGGGCATGTCATGGCAACTATTTTTTTTTCAAAGGTAAGGGTTGGTATCACAAAATGTCATATGTCGCACAGAAGCTGTGCAGTTATAATGTGTGTCCACAAAACAAGATGGCTCTGTGCTTGTCTGTAATAGAACAGATAGTAATGTTAAATCAGTTGTCAGTGCAGTGCCGTGCAGAATGGATGTAACCCTTGTTCAACAATGTCATTCTCCGTGAGAAGTATGCCAGAGAATGCCACAGAGAGTTGGTAGAAACTGTCGGGAATAATGCCCTTCCATACCAGACAGTCGCGAGGTGGGTAGCTACTTTGAGGGCCTTTAGAACAGGTATGTGTGCTGTAATGATTCTGGCACAGGAACTCTGTAATGTTATGGCAACGATTGTAATAAACATGAGGAGCAAAATGTTGGCATGTTGTTAAATGTCCGTACATTTTGTCCATTCCTTATCCTTTCATCTGTATATTTCACATTTTCCACCCATGCTCGAATTCTCACAAAAAAGAAAAATAGTTACCATGACTTATGCCCCAACTCTCGAGTGTGTGTGTGTGTGTGTGTGTGTGTGTGTGTGTGTGTGTGTATATAGAGACATTCCAAAATGATTAGGCTAGAACAATTTCACATTGTTAATTATATTTTACAGGCCTAAATTATCAAAACGAGGGAGAAGCATAAAACTAGCTATCACAGAATTGCCCTCATTACTCTGCAAATATCGATGGTAATCTAACTCCATCCAGGTATGTTGCAACATGTTGTCATCAATGGTTTGCGTCACTATATTATTTTTCAGATCATTCACATCCTGTGGGAGTGGTGGGTTTTAGACAATGTCCTTCATGTACCCCCATAGAAAAAAACAAATCACAGGGCGTGATGTCCGGTGACTTTGGGGGCCACCATAGAAGTTGTTGATTGCCATTAGCTGCACGTCCTAACCATCAATGTGCTGGCAGTTCATTACGAAATCGTGAATGAAACTGACATTGTACAATTAACACTGATCTACGAAGCTGTAAGATGTAAAACGCTTTCTCCTCATCATTGACAGTCATTTTCACAACTATTCCGCCTACTATCTGGCGGTAGAATTATGAACTAATGGACCTGTTCAGAAATAAACTTCAAGATGTGTTCTATTGTTTTCCACCAGAAAATCAATCACTAATTATGTTGTATTCCAGATGGATTGTGTTTTTATTGTTCTACTCATTTTGAAATGCTCTGTATTTCATTTATTAGGTCATCTTCCCGTCTTTCGTTAACCAACATAATCTTAAGGCACGTGAAAGTGGAGTTCGTGTATTCTACTACTTGCATTGTCGGCAATGTACCTCTTGAGAGTAATACTCGTAAAAAGTTCAAAATATGATTACAATATAACCTGCAAATGTTCGTTTTGTGTCAATATCACGTGTTCTTGAAACATAACTATGGTGCGCAGTAAAAAGGGCGTAAGTCCACCATAAAGCTATTGGTCCTCATTTCAAACTTCATTTTCGCTCTACTTAAAACTTGCAATTTATAATCTATGTTCTTTTTACAGTGCACCATAGACATAACAGACAAGCATTAATATGAATTTTTTTTTTTTAAGGAATGGAAAAATTTCACTGTGTTGCAGCATGAAGTGCATTGAAGACACTATGGCATTATATAGGCAGATACCAAGGTAAATTAGTTTTCCTTACTTACAAAAGGATTTTAAAGAACCTGGAAATTCACTGCTGTCCTCACATAAGACCACCATCAGTCCCTATCCTGAGCAAGTTTAATTCAGTCTCTAGCATCATATCCCACCTCCCTCAAATCCATTTTTATATTATCCTTCCGTCTATGTTTCGGCCTGACCAAAGATCTTTTTCCCCCAGGTCTTCCAACTAACACTCTATATACATTTCTGGATTCACCCATACATGCTACATGCCCTATCCATCTCAAATGTCTAGATTTAATGTTTCTAATTATGTCAGGTGAAGAATACAATGTAGGCCTATGCAGTTCTGCATTGTGTAACTTTCTCCAGTCTCCTGTAACTTCATCCCTCTTAGTCACTAATATTTTCCTAGGCACCTTATTCTCGAATACTCTTAATCTCTGTTCCTCTCTCAAAGTGACAGTACAAGTTTCACATCCATACAGAACAACTGATAATATGACTGTTTTACAAATTCTAACTTTCAGCTTTCTTGAGAGGAGACTGGATGACAGAAGCTTCTCAACTGAATAATAACAGGCATTTCCCATATTTATTAACACTGTTGCTCCATGGAATTTGAATTTTTCCACCTTTTCACGGGACAAATTTCCAATTTTTATATTTCAATTTCGTACTATGTTCTGGTCATGAGACATAATCATATACATACTTTGTTTTTTTTCGGGATTTACTTCAAAACATTAGGGATTTACTTCAAAACCTATCTCATTACTTGTTCCAAGTAAAATTGCCATGTTTTCCCTAATTCGTTTTCCATAGTAAAACTACGGTATATAAATGTTCAATTAAAATAGTCAGATAATAATCTTCATCATACGATGTTGGATGACGTGTATACGTCCGTTGATGTGACATATTAATGAATTTAAATACTATTATAGTCACCTCTATAATAGTATTTAAATTCAGTCAGATAATAAATCAGAAAGATGTAAGCTTGTTATTTAGTGAACAGAAAAGGATTAAATATTTAACATTTGATAAATTTATTATTCAGAAAAAACTTTCGTATGTTAATGTGAAATTATGGTTGGTAATTTACCTTTGTTGAGTAGTTTCAGCTTGCAACGACATTCACTAGTTCTGAAGATGGCTACAAATCAAGCTGAAATTAGTCAACTAAAGTAAATTACCAACCATAGTTTCACTTTAACACAGTAAAGTTTTTTTCTATAACAAATTTACCAAATCATAAGTGTTAAAAGTGTGTAATTTAGATATAGATTAAATTACATTAAATGAATTCCTAAGCGATAACAAAAGTTATAGTCGTGTCACTGTTATTTCCAGCATGACTCCTCCTCTTTACCTACATCTTAGGAAGTGAAGGCTCTATAAAGTCTAGGTAGGTAGTATCGTTCGCCATTGTTGTTCTTTTGTTGCCAAGCTACCAGACGAAGAATCGACTTGCCACACCATTAAACATTATCATGTCGTAGGTCCTATGATGATAAATCAAACGCACTGTAATTGAGCAGCAAATAATGTCCTTGTGTGCTTTCTGTGAAGGCCAACGAAAGAACAAAAATGGCAGGCGATTATGTACGGCATTTATCGAGCCTTAGGAAGTGTATAACATCATCAGCAGCGAATGACAAGACGCACACGTTTAAATGTAGCCGAACTGCAACGTGATTGGTTGCTGAAAATACGAGCTACGGGACTATAGGACATTAAATAGGCCGCCTTTCCAGCGTTGCCAACCTATTTAGAGAATAATACACATCAATAGTGCATTTTGTTACTTATTGTTAGTAATTGACCCCTTTTTCACAGACCTCAGGATTATCTGTTAGAAACCTGGGAATGCTTATCACAGAAGTTAATGCTCCTTTTTTTTATTGTATTACTGCCATTGGCTCATTTTGTTGGAGGTACTGTTCCTACAATTGCAACGGACCTATCCAGTGTTGCCGTTTCAGCGGTTTTCCTCGCTACATCTTGTATTTTTCCTTGTTTAGCGAGTAAAATTTATGGAATTTGCATCGCTAATATAGGGATTTAGTGGTAAAATCAGATCGATCAAAAGTGGGCACACTACGCCTACGTAAACTAGATCAGATATCTCTTCGCCAAGGTCAAGCACACAACTGCAACCGAGGCCATACTAGTCGTGTCATCATATTGCGCAATACTTTTATATCATAACATTTCTTGAATTCCATAAAAGATCTTACATTAGCATTAATCTTTACTATGTGAAACAAGTCAAGAGTCATATAATTTTCCCATAATCTGAAAGAACTGTGTAGTGGCCGGTTTCCATCACCCACTTCCTATAGTATGTGCATTCGACACCTTGCACAATCTTTCAGATTTTCCTGCAATTTTTTTTTTTTTTAAGAGATGAAGTCAGGCCAAGGATTCGTCATAGATTCCTGGCATTTGCCTTCAGGCAAGCAAGTCTGCCGACTGAGCTATGGTGGAGGTTCTACCCCTCCCCAAAAAAAACCATACAATTACAAACCTAAACAATTATTTACCAGTTGAGCTATTTACCAAAAAACCAACACATAGCACACAAATTAATCCAATTTAGAAGCATAAACAATTCATCAGTTGAACTTACCAATAATGCAAAGATACTATTTCATTTATATATTTACACTTGCTATTATGTGGTACACGACACCGCTGTTCGTTTTCTCACTCAGATAACGGCAGTTAGTACTTTCTCTATTTTTGTGCACACTGGATACTTTCTCTACTTTGCTTTATACCTTCCAGCTTTGCGTTCCGATGCTTAATTTGGAAGTTCTTCTCGCTATGACATACAAAACCTAAATGCAGGAAATTAGTAATGACATGGCGAACAGTTCATTCTAGAATATCTATAACGGGGAAGCACTGAAAACATGGAAACCACTGCTTTTTAGATCACGAGGGCAGTGTTGCCAGGTGGGAGTGGGAACATTGGAACATGTGATCAGGGCACAGATGTAGAGAACTTAAGATCGGCAATGATGTCTCGAACACTGAAGCCTAGTCTTGCGGCCAGTCGCCATCTTAAAATACTATAACGTGATATAACCACAGTCAGACTGTGGTCGGGCTGTTGTTATCACGTAAAAATTTGTCTGCTGTGATTTGTGGTAAGTAACGAGGGAACGAAACGACAGTATTTGGTCAGATCACATAGCACATCCATACGGATGGGGACATACCTACATACAGATATCTTTGTGTCCATACCTATAACCTTTCTTACATAGGTCAAATAGGTTATGTTAGTGATTTCATAAGTCTACTCTTTACACCACGGTCGTGCTTTCATGTATTCAACATTTACCGATTTTGAGGGCGACAGTAAACCTCTGGGTTCTCTAAAAGCTAGTTGTAAGTAACATACTAGTAGTTACATAGCAGTTACTTCCATAATGTCACGCTAGATAATATTAGTAGTTACTAGTAGTTACATAGCAGTTACTTCCATAATGTCACGCTAGATAATATGTTGGTAAGACTGAAGAAACAGCTGAAGGAATATAAGTGGAGTACGAAGCAAGAGGGCTTAGAATATATATTTTTAAGCCCTCTTGGTACGAAGGGAGGTACCTATTTGCTATCTAGTTTAGCCAAAAATACAAACTTCACACAATAGAGTAAAAACTAATTGGAATGTTATTAAAAATGTAACTGATCGATATCCAAATGAGTACTATTTTAATAAACACCAATGGACTAAATCGGTTTTCAGTGATTTTCGTTTCTTTCTTTATCGATTTGTCTAAGCTGCTTAAAATGTCATGGTATCCGTTATGTTATATCTCATCTCTTCTTATATCCTGATTTGTGTTAAAAGAGAGTAAGTCATTGACTTTTTCGTTTTTAACAAAAATGGACCTGGCGAATGCGTTCTATCATTCAATGTTGGTAAACTTTTATTGTCACTCTGCCAAGCGCAATTATTAATATTAGATTTCTCTTCATTATTGAGTTGAAATTGGTTGTGCTTCCCTTATTGGATGTATTATAGAACATCTATTTCACCTGAGAAGAAAATGAGGGAGCGATAACATAGATATCGTATATCACATTCTAGTGTCTACAGTCACGAAGCTTAAGTTGTGTGGGTGCTAGAAACAATAGACTGTGCCAGTACTATTTCGCATTGTCTATAATGAGGCGATATTAGCGATCCTACTTGTTAGCAACTATCTATGGATGCATATTTACTACATATTGAGCTTCGTCACTGTATATATACTAGACTGTGAATATATTCAGTGCATTAGAACTAGCATATCCAACAGGCAAAGTATCTATTGGAAATAAAAAGGTGGAAGATGTGAAGAAAGTAGAATCCAAAAACTTCTGCTGAAATAATCGCTGCACGAACACTCATGTAGTAAAATAATTTACTAATCTCGTAGATTGAAGATGTAATTAAATTTCACAGTAATTTTAATAACCAAATATAGATAAGCATGGAAACATAAAATATTAATGCAAAATGTACGCGTGTACCAGTGCAGTCAATAAAAGTTACACATACCATAACTAAACAACAATTATGGTTTATTTAACAATGCTCGCAACTGCCGAGGTTATATCAGCATTGCTGGCGTGCTGGAATTTTGTCCCACAGGAGTTCTTTATATGCCAGTAAATCTACTAATATGAGCCTTTCGCATTTAAGCACACTTAAATGCCATCGACCTGGGCTGGGATCAAATCCGCAACCTCGAGCACAGAAGGCCAGTGCTATATCCACTATGCTACCCAGGCCAACTATACCTTAACCCCTTACTGCATAGGACAGTTTTGCACACACTGGTTTAATATTCAAATAACTTAAGTAGTTCTCTCTTTCTCAAGTGATGTCACATATGGTCAAATACTGTTATTCTTGACAGTGTGCCATATCTGTCCCAGTATGCAGTTTGAAATATTATGGTATATGCTTATTATAAGTTATATGAATATAAAACTGGTATGTGCCATATCTGTCCCAGTATGCTGAAAGGGATTAACTATCTTAATGCAGATGCTTCAATGTGACTTGATTGGTTTGCGGTTGATCAGCAAATTAATATTTCTGAACATTAGAAAATAATTTGGTGACAGTTTGATATGCTGCAAGAGTGCCTGACTTTAATCAGTCAGCAAGTAGTTAGAATCTGAAGTTATCACTGCAGGAACAGTAAAGTTTATGTGGACATGCTCATGACTGTTGAAACAAACCTAATAAACAATGGGCAGTGGGCACTCTTAGGACAATGGTCGTGCTTTCATAATATATTCAACATTCATTGTCTTTACAAACCACATTATGGAATTTGTGATGGCAAAATTAATTCTCTCTCTGATCTCTGAAATTTTCTGTAAAAGTAAATGTATGCCTAAACATGCTTTTTGAAACCCTCAGCCTTTTATTGAGGTTCTGGCTGTTACGTTTATTTATTATCACGGACATAGGCGGAGTTATGGGGGGCACTGCCTGCTCAAACTTGGCCGAACTTTTTTTTTTTCTAATAACATTAGAAAAATATTGAATTCGAAAGATTTTTCTTGTTTTCGTTTATGATTAAGTTTCTGTGCTTAAATTGACGAATTACTGTCTTCAGACCATGTGTCTGGAGTATAATATTTTTTTTAAATTTCTGAATGTATAAGAATTTATATACCTCATCTGAGGAATGGAAGCACTGTAATGTTTTTTTTTTTTGTAAGAGCCTGTACTGATGTGTTAGGACTCTGCAGGTGTTCAAGCAGCCACTTGAAAAAATATGAATAATATACTGCAGAAAAAAAAGTTACCCCGGTTAAACTTAAAGACGAGATTAAATAAAATAATTAGAATTCACATTTCACATGATATCTTGCTCTTTTAAATAAACAGATAAAGTAAATGTAAAATTGGTCCACCGCTGTGGAGTAATGGTTAGCATGTCTGGCATGAAATGAGCAGTTTGGACAAGTTACTTGGTCTCACAGACGTACTACAGTAAAACCTGTATTAAACGACCACTGCTGGTTCCATGAAAAATTGGTCTTTCAGAGGGGTGGTCTCTCAATAGGGGGAGTTATTTTAAACAAATAATGAGTTAAAACGTTTTTATGTTAAACAAATAAAACGTGAAAAATATTGCTAACAGTAAAAGCTTGAAATGAGAACTTTATTTCTTATTTTACGTTATTTTTACAATTTCCTCCTTTGACTCCCCTTCACAAAATCATAAATTGAACTCTCCTTAACTTTTTAAATTTTCCTTTTTACAATCTCATTTTCAAAACTATTCTTTAACATGTTAAGAAGTTCAATTGTTTTATATGTTCTCGATTCATACAGTCTTTCAGTGGTGCCGATTGTTGAATTAACTCAATAAGGCTTGTTCTAGTCACATTTTTTCGGATTGAATTCTCTCTTAACTTCATCCTCGTCATCGGTGGGTTAATCACCGGATTTTTCAAATAGGTAGGAGGAAGAAAATAGTACATTATGCAACGAGCCTATAATGATAGTAATTAAGACGCGAGGATGTTTATGAAACGAGCGCAAGCGAGTTTCATAATTTTCATACGAGCGTCTTAATTACCATTATAGACAAGTTTCATACGACTTTTTATGCTCGACCATATTTCTAATTTGAAAGTATTCATAAATATTCATGTTATTCTTATGTGACTGGGGAGCGAAATGACTTGGTGCAATCTCGTAAATTGTGAGATTTGCGCAGACGCGAAAGTATAGATTTTTTCCGGGCAACGAATGTCGACGACCTTGATATTCTAGAGAGTAAGATAAACGTTAAACTTGATATAACCTTGAAACTGAATTCGACATTGAAAAACGAGATGACAAATTGAATTTATTTGAATATTATTTACAATTAACGCTAATTATTATAGTAACAGAACATAACCTTCTGCGACAGTATTGGATTTCCAGCCTGCGTGATGTTTTGCTAGTTGTCTTTCGATTGCATATCCGAGAATAATCGAAAACCTGAACTTTAATGAATAGGTACTTTAATGACATGCATTAAAGGATTGCTACCAGGTGTATAATTACTACATTTCGGCATGGTCGAGCATAAAATAAATTATTACACTGTAATTAACAAATAACGATTTGATTTTTAATGTACAAACGAAAAGTAGAACTGTCATACAGCATGAGCAATCTTACCTTTCAAGAAACTGTTAAATAGCGGTGCAAATAACCCTTTGTCATACCTCAGTGCCCCTTTGCAAATGGTCATCGTACCTTTTTCGTAGCAATCCGCAACATTCCTTAAGGGATTAAAGTCTGAGATGGGCATTCAATGTGAATACGGTATCACAACAGTGTTGTCAAACATCATTTTAACTTCTAGTACTGTACGAATTTCTTGGAATTATTTAAGCTACAGTAATATAATAAAATACTAAATTGTAAATTTTTAAAATACAGTATGGTTAAAAGGGGTAAAATTAAGGAAATGGCTATTTAATCACTGGTCGGTGGTCGGGGAGAGAGATGATCTCTTAAAAGGAGTGTGATTTACATTGGTTTTATGGATTTTTAATTCGGTTTTTAAAAAAATCGGTCTTTAGGAGGAATGGTCTCTCAATAGGGGTGATCTTTCAGACAGGTTTTACTGTATAGTAGTTGCGTGTGGGCTATTCCATCTCAAATCGACCGAAATATAGAGAAAATTGACCTTGCAACTTTTAAATACAATGAAACTTTTTCTGTCCATTGACAACTGTGATACAATGCTTTGTGCAAAGTTTGAGGCATCAGAACTTCATAGTGTTTAAATTAAAAATATTTAAATTTATCGTATTTTCATAAAATTAGCAACTTTAAACTGTTGTGGCTCCGAAACCCTTTCACCCAATGATCAAAGTCATGGTTTATTTTAATGCTGAGAAATTAAAGTTTATATTGACATGTAAACAGTTTTTCTTACTTTTTATGGAAATGGAGAAATTTAGATTTTTCTTCATTAAGACGCCTTGGCCCACGAAAAAATATTTTAAAAATATATGGTTAGATTCCGCATTGAAAGTACAAATAAACACACATTTTTTACTGGTACACCATTGATAAGAAAGTATTGAAAATATCAAAGAAAGAAAATAAATAGTACGCGCATAAAGTAACCAGCTGACTGAGACGGGAGCTAGCTGAGACAACCAAGGCCAGGAGACAAACACGTGATGTTTCGTCTAGTAGTGCATAGCTGGGCTAGCTTTATCACAAGTTTTCATAAACACAGGAGTAAAACGATGCCCAATGCTTGCTTATCTTCATCTCTCGGCCAGTGCATGCGGTACTGCGTCGTTCAAGTCTAGGAATGTGAAAATAATTTATTTAATACCCTCGAAACTTATTGCCGAGCCACTAAGAAAACAATGCCGAATCCCTCTTAATAATGCGAGGTTTTTTTTTTTTCAAATGGGCAAAAAGCCTAGAAGTAAGTAAAATCAGATTATATGTCTCTCTCTGTACACAATAAAAATAAGGATTACTTCTTAACATAACCTACCAATGTCAGCTTCAAAATGAGCTCCCGTTCAATGTTCTACAGTAAATGGTCCCAGAGTTCTGAGCGCTGAAAGAGGCTTGTTTTTATAAAATACGCTAAATTTGTCGCTCAACAATACGAAAATCGTTTGACTTTCGATAGTATATTTTTGCAAATGCACTCTCCTCAGCACCTTGTATAAATAGGGAAACAATTTGAGTATTAAAAAAATGCGAGGTTTTTCACTGATCGATTTCATATGGAATAGCCCATGTATTTCACATACACGTTTTCGTTATTTCTTTTAATGTTTCGGATTGTTGTGGGGTATAACCACAGTCTACTATATACAGTCGCGAAGCTTGAGGTGATTTTTTGCAAATCTCGTGATAAAGCGCTCCAAGCGGTTAGCAACTAGAAACAATAGACTCTCCACGGTCGACTTTGGACCGTGTCGTATTTCCATCGAGTGCTAGCTCGTTGCGTATTTCACATTGATGCTTGTGAAATGTTCGTTATTGGTTGTAATGAAAATGTTAATGGCTAAAATACAATAATTGGAATAAAAATATTTTACTAGAGACGTAGAAAAATTAAGTTTGTTTTAATGAAATTTATTGATCACGTTTTATTTTCAATTCTGGTGGGATTATTATTGCTTAGGCCAACTTTTTTTTTTTCAAAGGATATGTTTTTAATTATAGCTGTTAATTTTGTCGTTATTTTTATTTGTTACTTTACTAGAGACGTAGAAAAAGTCTGTTACAATAAAATTTATTGATCACGTTTTATTTCCAATTCTGGTGTGATTATTATTGCTTAACCTCAACCCACTTTGTTAACTACGTAAGCCTACACTACAAGTACCGGTACACCTAAGTTACTCCATTAATTCATATTTCCATTATTATTGTTGTAAAGGGAAATGAAAATTAATATTTATTGGTTTCATAGTTAATTATCGCTATAATCTTGAATGAGTGAAGCGATTATAGTAAATTTCAGTTCGTTTTGCGCAAACAAAAATAATATTAACCTATTTCTTGTAGGTATCTTTGAGTTTATGGTGGAATTTAATATACTTCATTAAAATAATAAATTACCTTCATGCATTTAATATTTCAATAATGGAAGGAAGGTGTTAATTTTTCCAAAAGAACACAACGAAAGTGTAACATATTTTGTCGTCTACTAGGAGAGAGATCTGCGATGATGAGGCGATAGTAGCGATCCTAGTGGAGGGCAACTACCCATGTTTGCATTTTTACTACATATTGAGCTTCGCGACTATATATAGTAAGACTGTGGTATAACTGTCATCTTTACATGTAAACAAAAGGGAAAAAGCAGGACCTTCTAGGCAACGTGGTTTCCATGTTTAAAGAGAAAAAAACAAATATCCATGCCCTCGATGTGGAGTTTCTATTTGCTTGGAGTGCTCCAGAAAAATTTATGTGAAGTGTTTGCACGGAGATTGAGTGGTCCTATGAAGGAGTGCAGTGTTATAAAAAGTGTTTTGCTCTTTAATTAAAAAAAACTGCAGAGTGAAAAATATGTTTTTAAACAGTAAACATTTTCCATTGCAGAAAATTGAACAATATTTTTCACTGACATGTTGAAATGTAATAAATATTAGGCTAGTATTATATTTTGGATTCTTTTTATTTTGACAATATAAAAACATGATAATCTATACTAATAATTAGACTATTGCAACCACAGTAATGCAAAACAATAGAAATAACAAAAAGCTTAACATTTGTTCATTGCAGACAAGAATTCAAACATGCCGCGATATACAGTAGTATAGAGGAGGCCATAAGAAGTCTACTAATAATAAATGTGTAACCAAAATTTGTGTAATTTTTCTGGTAATTTTTCGGTTTTCCAAAAATAATTGGTGTTAACATGTATAATTAACCATCCTGAGACCAAAAATAGCTTTTTTTTTTTTTTTTTTTTTTTTTTTTTTTTTTTTTTTTTTTTTTTTTTGCCTGTCTGGATGTTTGTTACCTTTTCATGTGAGAATGGCTGAACCGATTTATATGAAAATTGGAATATAAATTAAGTTAGATTTTAGATTTTAGGCTATATGGCATTCAAAATACTTTACTTAAAAGGGAGATTATAAGGGGGCCCTGAATTAAATAAATCGAAAATTCTCGCTTACTGATTTTTATGAAAAATATTACATAACAAAAGTTTCTTTAAAAACGATTCCCGGTTAGTTTTATTCAATGCAAAATTTTGATAGGACTGTTATGTAACGAGATACACGAGTTTCAAAATGACAGTGCGTTTTATCAGCGCCACCTCAGGCTAATAGGCTATAACGAAATGAAAACAAATGACTTCATCTATAAGGGGCCTTGCACAACAACAAACGGAAACTATTCATTTAACACTATTTTATGTCGATATAATTGTATGAAGTGAATGTAATTAATACGTTTATCAATATTAACATATAGAGAATGTTTTTGTGAAGTAATCTCAGAAACAGAAGCTACTTAACCAATTTGTATAATTATTATTTCAGCATTGGAAAGTGTAGTTTCTCTAGGTGGACATAATGCTATATGCTAATAGAGTAACTCCTGAGTGAATCGAGGATAGGTAAGATTAAAATAGATTCTTACGCACAGAAAATTTTATATATGTACAATATTATATTACTTGATTATTTAAACATTATTTGATCCACATAAAATACTTTAATTTTATACACTTCAATTTCTTTTTGTCCACAGAACATAATAGCCTATTTTTTAGAGTTTTGTTGTAAAGATGAGTATTTTCCCGGGACCAAAAATACAGCATATATAGAGTAAACATTAGTATTTTACCGTTGAGATCAACAAAGTGTCACGAAATAGTGTTCTTATGCTCATAATTTATCCATATTCGTTTCCTGTGTTTCTTAAAATAATAATTATGTAACTTAATTTTCATTTCAGAGAATTAATGAACGATAGTGTATTAATTTAGTATGCAGTAATAGTACATTAGCTTAGCATTCCATTAATTTATAATCCAAATATTATGCTCCTTTGAATTGTATTAAAATAGATAAAATGAATAAACCATGCAATAAATGCAATGCAAAAAAATGGGGTAATGAGCCAAATTATGTTGCACTGTTGTAAAAGTTATTCCTCCTGAGATTCAAGAGCCCCCCCCACAACCAATTAAAAACATGCTTATCGAAGTACATCTGTTATCAACACACTTTTTAAATAATGTAAGACAGTACACCACCTTAATTCAAGTGCCATTGTTGGTGCAAAAGAAATACATAAAATCAATTCTACGACATCATTTAAAGTTCAAGCTTATCACTTAATTGGAAATCTTCCATCTGAGAGTAAGAGCCTTCAGTTCTTACAAGTATATTCATTTCAGACGTTGACCAATTGTCTGTTAGGTCTAATATAGTATCAATATTAAAAGTAGAATTGACTGAACAACTTCAGAAAGTATTGCATGATAACAACAGTTAAATTCATAATTTTAAATCAACTTTCAAAATGATTCAGGAGCAAACGACATACAACATACATAAAGCTGTTATTCATTAAGTTATTACAAAACTTACTGTATTTAGATTTAAGTCAATATTTGTTTCTAACAAGTGGAGTGAAGCATATGGTTATGGCTAGTAGTTTAATAAGTTTAAAAAATGAAAAGTTGGGAAAAGCAGCAAGTCATTACTGCATTTTTTTTTTTTTTTGTTATTTCTATTGTTTGTAAGTGTTTTAATCTATTTAAATTTTCCAAACGACTTAAATTTACATATTATAATATTCTGTAGTCATGTATCAATGGTCAATATGCTGCAGATGTTATATATAATAAATTCTTATTTTATAAATATGGTATTATTATAAAATAAACAGAGGTCTCACAGACCCTTCCATAATAGTTTCGTGACAATAACTTCCATAGTACTTAAGGGTTAATGATTTATATCTCGCACTTAAAGAATTAATGTTTCAGTTTTGGTCTAGAAAACATAGGCTACCATGGATAATTGCCAGCTGACCAACTGCAGCTTGGTAGAAAGAGGACTGGAAGCTTTGGAGAAGGGATTAGGTGCTGATTGCAAGTTCCTTGTGGGAACTTATGCAAATCAAGATTTTCAGGTATAACTCCCTGTAAAGTTGATTTGAATAATTTCGAGGTCCCGGGTTCGATACCCGGCTCCGGAACAATTTTTCCCTCGAAATTATTCAAATCAACTTTACAGGGAGTTATACCTGAAAATCTTGATTTGCATAATACACGTCACTGTTCGTCAACAGAAAACCACAATTTAAGTCACACGGAGTTAGTGTGCACTCGAAGTTGGTTGCTTGACGGTTGTCAGCCCACTTTGAGGTCTGTGGATATAGAGGGAAAAATTGGATCGGTGTCGGTTAGAGTTCCCGAGTAGCTCAGTGGTAGAGCGTTGGTACGTTAAATCAAAGGTCCCGGGTTCGATACCCGGCTCCGGAACAATTTTTCCCTCGAAATTATTCAAATCAACTTTACAGGGAGTTATACCTGAAAATCTTGATTTGAAAAATATTGTTGATATTTTCATTCGGTTTGCCTCTACAGGTAGGGTAACTCAAAATGTTTTTTACATACCTAATACACTTCGATATGCTCACCATTAGTGGCGCGGCAGATGTCCAATCTGTATTCCACCTCTCTCCATGTGTTTTGCAGCATTGCAGGCATAACATTTGCGACAGCTGCAACAATGCGATGGCGCAGATCTGGTAGATCACGAACTGGTGTCTGGTAAACTTGATTCTTGACAAACCCCCCCACAGAAAAAATCGGGCTTCTAGGGGGGCCAATCAATCTAAGGACTACCTCTCCTAATCCAGCATTGAGGGAACTCATTATCCAAGAAATCTCTCACAATGGCATGGCGCCCCATCTTTTTGGAAGATCATGTTAGGAGGAAGTTGTGGCATAGCGTACAACTGCAACATGTCTAGGTATGTTCTTGCATTAACAGTAGGCTCCATGAAAAAGAATGGGCCTATGATTCTGTCTTTCAACAATGCAAACCACACATTGAGTTTCGGGGAGTTTCTTCCACTGTGTGGGGATGTTCCGTTCCCCATATGTGGCAATTGTGTTTGTTAACCTATTCG
Source organism: Periplaneta americana (assembly GCF_040183065.1). Taxonomy (NCBI): domain Eukaryota; kingdom Metazoa; phylum Arthropoda; class Insecta; order Blattodea; family Blattidae; genus Periplaneta; species Periplaneta americana. The sequence continues at coordinate 162,138,318 of NC_091122.1, read as the reverse complement.
TCTGAGAAACAAACCATATCGAGGAATACCTCATTTTCATCAATTTTTGCCAAAATTGTCTCTGCGAATGCCCTCGTCATGGCTTGTCTTCAGGTTTGGTTTGATGACGAATCTGAAGTTTGTACGCCCGTAGGCACAACCTTTTATGGACGATATCGTGTACTGTCGAACGAGGTAAATTTAGCTTCTGACTTACTCGTTGGATTGATTTACAGGGGCTCCACTGGAAAGACATACGGATTAATTCGGCATCAGCCACTGGAACAGCGCGCTTGGTGTGGTGGTCCGACTTTGAAACAAACTCTCAGTTTCACGAAGGCTTCTGTTCCATTTCATGATTGTTACGTACATTGGAACATCGTCAGTTGGCCGCAGTTGATATTCACGCCGAAATCGACGTTGTACCTGCGTAAGATTTCAACTCCGTGAGAGAAAGCACACAGACTGCCTTTTGGCGTGGAGTCCACATGGTTACTGACGCTAATTGGCTATTTCCGCGAACGACATAGTTTGCGCATGCGATGTACACTCCCACCATGCAAACACAGGAAACATTTCGAGTCTCTATAGAAGCAAACCGAGTGTAAATATCAACAATACTTATCAAGTAATAAAATAATTAAATGTTATACGTTTAAGCTGGACACTGTATTTGTGCATATCTTGTGTATTGTTTATTTTATTTAACCTGACATATCAGTAAGATGTTTTAGGCACTGACGACATTCTCAGTATATTCAACTGTTACCTCCGTGTCAGAAGCACATATTTGTTTATATTGAAGTCCTGTTCCTAGCTACATGTTCAAGACAGAAGGTCGGAACTTCCGAGCTTTACTAATAATAATAATGTGGTATAGAGATTTCAATTTCTAAGAGGTGTATAAGAAAACTCATTAACTAGGGCAAGCGAGTCTGATATAATCAGAAATATAAGAAGGAAATTTTGAGAATTAAGAATGAAAAGCATATGTTACCTATATAGGGAGTAATCATTTCTTTTGGTTGTTTGATAGAATAACTGATTAACTTTATTAGCTCTTTACTGTGTTAATATGAAGGTCCCACGCTATCTTCTGGTTTCCTGTTTTCCAGAAGATAGTGTGGGACCTTCATTAGGCTTTGGAAAATGAAGAACATCACTTCGAAACTACTCAGCCAGGTAATTTCCTCATATTAACACAGTAAAGCGTTATAAAGTTAACGAGTGATTACATAAGTGTTAAAAGTGTATATATAATAATGATAGAATAAGTTATGGAGAGATGTTATTTGCATATTGTTGCCAAACCTAAAAGTTTTGTTACAGCGTACATTCTCTCATAGTGTTTGGGCACTAATTCTGGTATTTAAAACAGCTTTTGCAGTGGTTTCTTTTACCATAAAGGGAGAAAAACATGCAGGAAAATGCAATGATTTTTTTAATCCTGTTCTTCGATTCGATTCTCTATCATCCATTCATTACATTATTATGTGATCAGTGGGCCCGAGCTCACTCAATAATTTGTCGTGTTGTTATTATCATTATTATTTATGAGAATTTGGGCAAAGGCTGATTGAATTCGCAACATCGAGGGGCATGGTTATTGGGGGTACTTTTTACTGTCATAAAGCAATACATAAAGGAACGTGGAAAATGCCAGATGGTAATGTAGTCAATCAAATTGACCACATGGTTATAGATAAAAGACATAAAAAATGTTTGTTAGACATAAGAAATCGTAGAGGAGCTAATATAGACTCCGACCACTTCCTGGTGATTGCTAAAATTAGACAAAAAATATCCAATTGCAAAAAAATCAGAAGCACTAAAAGTCAAAATAAGGAGAAATATAATGTTGAAAGGTTAAAGAATGATGAAATAGTTGCAAATTACAAACAAGGAATGAAACAGGAGATTGAGGAAATGGGACTTAAAGCAGATGGAACAAGTGATGAGACCCGAATTGATGATGGATGGAAAACAATTAGAGAGATAATAACCACAACAGCAGAAGAAACAATTGGCACAACATGCAGACCTAAACGGAATGATTGGTTTGATGATGAGTGTAGAATAGTAACAGAAGAAAAGAATAAAGTATATCTAAAAATGTTACAGAGAGGAAGCACAAGGAGCCTTACAGAACAATATAGAAATAAAAGAAGAGAAGAAAAATACATTCATAGGAAAAAGAAGAGGAAATTTGAAAATGACAGATTACTTGAAATTGAACTCTGTAGAGAACATAAAGAAACTAAAACATTTTATAAATTTGTAAATAATGAGAGGAAGAGTTTTAAACCTAGGACTAATTTATGTAGAGACCCTAGAGGGAATATTTTAACAATTAAAGATGAGATTTTAAATAGGTGGAGTAATCATTTTAGCAGTCTTCTTAACGGAAATAACACTGATGTTGTCAATCAAGATATATTGATGGGGAATATCAACGGTAATAATACTAGTAGTTCCGATGTCAATAACAGATTGGAAACTGATAATGACCTACCAACAATGGAGGAAATTAACGAGTCCATTAAACAGCTTAAAAATAATAAAGCACCAGGAGATGATGGAATTCAGGCTGAACTGTTAAAACATACAACAGATGAATTGCGATATAACCTATGTAAATTAATTAAAAAAATATGGGAAGAAGAAATAATACCGATGGAATGGAAAATGGGCATCATATGCCCACTTCATAAAAAAAGGAGACCAACTTGTATGTTCAAACTTTAGAGGTATAACACTTCTGAATACAACATATAAAGTCTTTTCTAAAATTCTGTATAATAGACTACTGCCATACGCTGAGAAAGTAGTTGGGAAATATCAAACTGGTTTTTGTAGAGGAAAGTCAACTATTGACCAAATATACACTCTAAGGCAAATTCTGGAGAAAACAAGAGAGAGTAGGATAGAAACACACCATTTATTTATAGACTTTAGTACTGCTTATGGCAGTGTGAATAGAGCTGGACCTATAATGCTATGGAAGAACTTGGATTTCCCCATAAGCTCATAAGATTAGTGAAGGCCACCATGGAAAATAGTCAATGTTGTGTGAAAATACAAACGGACCTCTCTAATAAGTTTACTACCAAGGATGGACTCAGACAAGGTGATTCTCTTGCATGCCTATTGTTTAATATATCATTAGAAAAGATAGTGCGGGAAGCAAAAATACAAACAAGAGGTACCATCTTTTATAAGTCTGTCCAAATATTAGCCTTTGCGGATGATATTGACATAATAGCGAGGTCAGAAAGAGATCTAATAAAAACCTTCAGAAATCTAAGAGATGCAGCTGGAAATATGGGATTAAAAATTAATGGAAACAAAACAAAATACATGGTAGTCAATAACAAAAATAATAATAAAACTTCTAAGTACATTGAGATTGATGATGCCAAATTTGAGACAGTCCAGAGCTTTGTATATCTTGGATCACTAGTTAATAGTAACAATGATATCTCAGAGGAACTAAGTAGAAGAATACAAAGCGCCAATAGGTGTTATTATGGGCTGCAAAAACAAGTTAAATCAAGATTGCTATCTCGTTTCACAAAATGTAGACTATATAAGACCCTAATAAAACCAGTGTTGACCTATGCATCAGAGACGTGGCCTCTTAGCGAAAGGGATAAATTTAGATTGGCCGCATTCGAAAGGAAGATATTGCGAAGGATTTTTGGACCTGTAAGGGATGGTGAAACTTGGAGAATAAGATATAACAACGAATTATACCAGCTTTATGAGTCTCCCGATATAATAACATCCATTAAGATTGCTCGTCTAAGATGGGCAGGGCATGTTAAGAGAATGGATGAATGTGAAATACCTAGGAAGGTGATGGAATATGGGATTGCTGGAGGAAGAAGAGTTGGAAGGCCAAAGCTACGATGGATGGACTGTGTTATGGACGACATTAAGTGGCTTGGAGTGAAGAACTGGTGGACGGTGGCTAAAGATCAAGACCGATGGAGAAGAATTCTTAAGGAAGCCGAGGCCCGATACGGGCTGTAGCGCTATGGATGATGATGATGATTTATAAGAATTTCGATTTTAAGTGTGCCTATGATAGTATTAATAGGGAAAGGCTCTACGTGGCAATGGAAGAATTGAATATCCCAACTAAATTAATTAGAATGGTTAAATTGCTAATGAGTAACACATACAACCAAGTTAAAATACAGAACCTTACATCGAAACCATTCCAAATACACAATGGAGTTCGTCAAGGAGATGCATTAGCATGCCTCCTATTCAATATTGCATTGGAAAGTGTCGTCAGGAAGTCTGAAGTGCAAACACGGAGCAACATTTTTTATAAATCCTCACAAATATTGGCATTTGCGGATGACATTGTCATTATTGGCAGATCCATGAAATATGGAGCAGGCTGGAAAAGAAATAGGCCTCATCATCAATGAGAGGAAAACAAAATATATGTTGGCAGATAATGGAAAAATAGTTGACAAAATAGACAGCCTGCAGATATCAGATTATAATTTTGAGAAAGTTGACAACTTTACATATTTAGGAACAGTGGTCACTAGCGATAATAACATGTCCAAAGAAATCTCTAATCGATTAATGAAAGCAAACAGAGCATATTTCGGCTTGAAATATCACTTTAGTTTGCATGCTCTATCCAGGAAAGTAAAAGTTATTCTTTACAAAACATTAGTGAGACCAGTTTTGACATATGCGGCAGAAACGTGGTCAATCTCCAAAAATGATGAAAAAAGACTGGAGATTTTCGAAAGAAAGATTCTGCAAAGGATCTATGGCCCAACATTTGAGGAAGGTCTCTGGAGGAGGAGATGCAACTATGAATTATATAGACTTTTAGGAGAGCCAAATATAATCAATACAGTTAAAACTAGCAGATTGAGGTGGGCAGGACATGTAATACGCATGGACCCAAGTGATCCTTGCAAAAAAATTGTAATAACAAATCCGGGAGGTCAGAGAAGATGAGGTCGACCGCACTTGCGATGGATTGATGGAGTGGAAGAGGATGCCAGAAAGTTGGGGTGCAAGAATTGGAAGGCTGCTACACAAGATAGAGACGGATGGCGACAATTACTAAGGGAGGCCCAGGCCCACCAAGGACTGTAGCGCCAATGATGATGATGATGATTTATGAGAATTATTTTTATTTTAACTTACACTTCAAGTACTTGAATCCACCAAATGTTTTCCAAAAGTTGGCGCCATTGTATGTGAAGTAATTGACTCAATTATTTGCCAAAACATAAACTTAACTTAAGGTATTGGAGCTACCATGCCCTAATTTTCGTTGTTGCTGTTGCATTTATGTGAACATATTGGGAATTATGTGAATGATCGTATTTAACAGAATGATTATGGGCTTCTATGTTTATGTTTAAGTGTACTGGTACCGGTACATAGTGATTGCGGCTTTATAATCAAATATCAACTAAATGTATCCTTAGTTTGTTCAACCTTCTGCTCTAGATCATATATGTAACAGATAACTCATCGCTATGTTAAAATCGGCAGCACTTTGAAGAAAACAACCGCCAGGATCGCCACCCATCCGCCGTAAACGAACACGAGATGGCAGTACAGTCGCTAATGCAATTCAAATGGGAATTATGACGTGACTCCTTATGTAACAACTAGATGGCAGCGTAGTAAACCTGAGAAGTTGTTAATGTCAAAGCCTATAAGGCCGACCTATCTGTTACATATATGATCTAGGCTTCTGCCCAGGAGGGATGCATTTTTACAATAAGGAAGTGTTAGGAAGCTATGGAACACTGTATAACAACCTCTATGAATGCCTTATCTAAAGACAATAAGCCGAAGAATTTGTCTCGCAGTTTTATAATGCGAGCTAATACTTATCCTTACCTCCTCCCCATACTCCAATTAATGGCATAGGAATGACATACTTTCTCCAAATATCCCATGAAAGTGGACGAGTTTAGATTGCCATGATAACTTACGATATTGCCTAATTTCCATCAACACTACATCAGTTTGCATTAGAAATATATTCAAATACACAATGGGCTGATAACATTGTAGCAGCTTCTTCATGTGGCAAGGGTCAAGACACATTCCCTGCTAGACTCAAGTTTAGAGATGTTAAACCAAGAGAAAGTAAAGTAGATGGAAAAAAAGTGAAATAAACTAATGCCAGTGTAAATATTGAACTATGTTACAGGAAATAGTGGCCAGCAAAGTTTTGTTGGCAATCGCCAGCTCTGTGTTCGAGAGAGAGTTCTATGGACCTATTGCAGAGAAGGACCCTGTTGAATTGTCGGATATTGAACCTGGCGTGTTCAAAAAGATGCTTCAGTAAGATTTATTTTAAACAGTTACTATTATGATAAACATTGTAATACTGTAGTAATATTGTATTTATTCCCTGTACAATCTCTCTCTCTCGGGAAACTTACTTTCTGGATGCGCCTCGTACATTTTAAAATGAAAACTTGACTTAATTTGTAGTAAAAATTTTCAAAAGTTGCTGGACATTTTTACAGGTTTATATACAGTCACCAGGTGGATATCGTTTCTATAGAAGAAGCTTCAGATCTGATCAAGGTTGCACACAAGTATTCGATATATGACTTAATCAAGGTGTGTGTTGCATACTACATGGGCAAACTTTGTAGAGAGGACATGAAGGGGCTATGTCACATTTTGAACGTCTCTGTTCTGTATGACCTTGAAATTAAAGCTATTGTAATACAGGTATGTATCTTACATAAATACATAGATAAAATGAGGGTCTACATATTTTCACAGTGCTCTTGGGAATTTAAATAACATTAATGCCATTTATTTGTTTCGATCAAGTCCTTACACTTATTTTATTGTATTGAGATTTATTAATTTCATAACTCAGAAATTGGCCTCTCTGGTCTTACTCTGATAATGGAACCAGTATGTAGTTCCGAAACATTGGAAATGTCAAGTTCCAGAACACGGATTAGCAAAAAGTCTAATTCTAATCACAGTCACCATGAAAGCCTAAAAACCCGTATAAACTGAATCCTCTTTCTGCTTCTGCAGAACTCACAGTCACTACTTCCGTTATGTTTCTTGCCACTTTTATTGATTCCGAAATTTGAGTAGCTCTTGCAGGGAGGTTTTCTTCACCAACCATGTCTCTAAAAAAAACCATTTACAGATATGGTATAGACTTCTGTAGCAACTTAGCTCTTTTTTCATCCCTCCTGCAATCCATGTGGTGGGGTCTGGTAGATTGAACAGCAGAAGCAGATTTGTATAATATGATTCATCCTCATCAACTGTTTGCTGTTCATAATTATTATCAATTTACGCGTTGAATCAGCTGTTCTCTTGATAATTTCATATGTTTGTTGTTAGAAACAAATTTAATGTTTTAATTTCCAAGAAATGGATTCGGAACACCTCAAAATCTGTGCTTCTGTGGCTGGCCATGATAATATCTTTGAAAAATATTGGAGTACGCTTGGCATTAGAAAACAACAACATGTTTTTATAATCTTCTGATTCGTAACTATGGATACTTTCTTCTATTATTTCTCAATAATTGTAGTGCTCTTACACACCTCCATATAAGGCGATCTGCTTTCGCTAATGTTACCTCCCCCCCTCTCCAACTCTGTTATGCTAACGAGAGTATAGAGAGTTATTCTAAATATGTCTGTCTTAAGAACATATGAGCCATTCAGAACAAAAGTGGTGTAAGTCAGAAATGGGTAATGAGGATTAAAGTTAACATTCTGTAAAATACAACACAAAGTAATAATTAATATTCAATTTATTTAAACTATTAGTAGTCGGTGGATAGCACAAAGGACATATTAACTGCTACTTTGCGCTGTATTTTACAAAATTTTTACTTTAAACCTCATTACCCAATTTTGACTTACACCACTTTTGCTCTGAACGGCTCATATGTACATGAAGAGTGAAAAAGCTAAAGGAGCTAAGTGCCAAAATCGGAAAAATTGTGATTTTTCATATCTAAAGAAGCTATACACCCATGTCACTGCAGTGCTAAATGAGCTATGCTTCCGTCTCTTTCCTATTGTTTTCGGCAGAGGTCACAAGATGGCACTGGTTGTATGAGCAGATCTAGTAGATTCCTAAAAGAGCTATGTGCGTTGTAGCCAAGAAGTTTGGTTCTAGCTATTATACAGCGGTTCTATAAACATCTGTGCGTGGCTGTGTTGATTGATGATGATAATTTAAGTGATTTTTTTTATCTTGAAGAGCTGCTTTTGAGCATGACAACTTTGAAAAGGAAGCAATATCTGAAGAGAATCAGTAGAAAAGCATACGTTATCAGCAAGGGGAAATAAATACGAGTCAAGGAACCACTACACTCTGTGGTAAGTTTAAGCTTCTAATTACAACTCTATGTTTTAGCATCGTGTGTACCTTCATCTGAAAGACATAATGTGTAAGTATGCTTATGACTGCAAGGAAATTCTCCAGGATGCCAGTAACATAAAAGACGCGTTCTTTAGCATGTTCCATCAGCTGGATATGAACCTACCAGATGGGTTGATCCAAGTGACTCCAGTTCAAAGGAGACATGACACAGAACCTACTGCAAATCGAAGGCAAGCTACAATGAGCTATATTATTCCTGATGGTAGAGGCAGCCATAAATGGGTATGCAAGAAAACGTTTATGCATTTCTTTGAGATTAAAAAAAAAAAGGAAAGGAAGAAATATTGTAAAGAGAAAGAAAGAGAAGAAAACTATTTTCAAAGATATGAGGAGAGGAATGAAAATCTTTAAGTGTACATTTCTTGACAAGATATAGGCCAGTTACATATATCTCAAGCATCATGGTCACGAATCGAAAAGATTCAGGTATTGTTTAAGTTGAAACAAATTTAAGCGAATTGAATGATTTTGAAAATCATTTTGTTTTTAACACAGGTATTTCCTTCGAAAATATTTCTGCAATGACACTTTATGGCTTGCCTCATGATCTTCCACAGTCAGAAAACAAGAAAAAAGATTTTAATAACCCGATTCCTTTTGTGAATCCTGGATGCCAAAAGTTCTATGAAGATATCAGTAAGTAAGGAGTGAAAAGTGGGCCTATTTTGCTGGCCTTAGCTGTAGTGATTTTGATTTATTTCTTTTCTGTATTTTCATAATAAGCTTCTTTATGTTTCATCATAAGGAATAGTAAGACACTCAGGATTTTGTTGATATTTTGTTTTGTGTTTAAAAAAAATTTATACTATTATTCAGTTCTTGTAGCAAAATTATAATAAATAAACATTATTAAAGACTATATAGCAACCTTATCACCTATTCAAAACCCACACTCTGGTTAAAAAAAACTTTAGCTCTTTTAGATATGAAATGAAAATTTAGACTTAGCTCTTTTCCAGATGACCTACACAATACCGTATTTACTTGCGTTATTTCCTCCGCCCCCATTTTTTTTGGAACATGAAAAATGGGGGGAGGGGAATTATGCGAATTTAATTTTGAAGTCCTACAGAAATAATTATGATAAACAATTTATACAATAAAATTAACTTTAATTACACAAGAAGAAAGAACAATATTGTGGTAATGAAGTGGGTTAGTGTGGTACAGCTCGTTGCAGTCATGTGCCACTTGCTGCCATCTGTGTACAAGAACATATGCAAAAGAACAAGCCTGGAGAAGGAAAATAAAGCTTAATTGATACAGTAAACTATAAAATGCATATTAGAGTCTACCTACCATCAATAGATTATTAAGGTAATTTGGAAGAAAAACACTTACTTTATCACTCGTCGCTTTCTTCAGAAGTTGCCTTGCCTGCCCCCTCCTCTGATGATTCATCATTTTCATCCCTCTTCCAGATACAGTCATCTTCAGTACCGTTCATATTGTTCGAGATTCTAGTTTTCTTGAAGCTCTTCACAGTTATATCATTTGAAATTTGCGGATGATCCATTCATATATTAGTTCAATTGAAGACCTCTTGATTTTTCCAGTAGGTGTCAGCGTAAGGAATCCTGCAGCCATCCATTCCGCATACATTCACTTCACATGATCCTTGAATGGTTTATTTACTTTCATGTCAAGTGGTGCAGCACTGGCATTAAATCATCAGGAATTACGGCCAGATCTGTTCTCGACATTTCTTGTCGAACGTTGTCGACAAAATGGCCACAGAAGCTGTCCAAAACCAAGAGAGACTTTCAATTTAACAAGTGGCCCGGACGTTTCCCCCCTACAACACGCATGCATTAGGCTGGAAGCCATCAATCCTTTCTCTTGGGCACGAACATGTAGCCCAGGAGAAAACTTCCCTTTTGGAAGCGTCTTTCGTTTGAATATCATGTACAAAGGGAGTTTCCGCCTGTCTGCAGTGATGGCCAACATAACTGTACATCGAAGTTTCTGTGCACCTGTTAACAAAGTGACATTAAACGCACCTTTTTCGTTAATTGTGGTGTTCCTCGGGATATGAAAGCAAAATCGGCGTCTGATCTATGTTGCCAATTTGCGAGAGCAGATAGTTGCGCTCATGCCATTTCTTTATGATATACCAATGGAATTCCACCACTTTTCTGTGTAGTCCTTTTGCCACAGCTGGCTTAAGAGATGTCGTCCTTTTAGCAAAAGATTATTCCTCTTCATAAAACGGCACATCCACCCTTTGCTCACTTTAAATTGAGAAATCCCTACTGGTATATACAGGGTGTTTCAAAAATACGGGGCATAATTTCAGGTATGTATTTCCCACATGTAGACAATCAAAATAGTTCATTACAACATGTGTCCGGAAATGCTTCATTTCCGAGTTATGGCCTTCACAACATTGAAATTCACCGGAACGTTTTTCTTTCCGCAGGTCGTTGTCATTACAGAAGATGTTCAAAATGTCCACCTCCTCCTTGAATACAGACCTCACATCGATGTCTCATTGACCTGTGAACACGATCCCAAACTCCAGGAGTATTGCGTATGTCCTCAGAACATGCCACAATTCGATTCTGAAGGGATTCCAAATCAGGCACCGGAGACGAATAAACCAATGATTTTAAATGGCCCCACAAGTAGAAATCGAGAGGGTTCAGATCAGGTGAGTGTGGAGGCCAAGCAATTGGGCCACCTCTACCTATCCATCGATCAGGAAACCTTCGAAACGACTGAAGTGTGCAGGAGCGCCATCATGCAAGAAGTGAATGTGTTGACGATTGATCAGTGGAGTGTCTTCTAAAACATGAGGTATGGTGTTTTCCAGGAAGTTTGTGTACGCCTGCCCCGTAAGTCTGTTTACAAGTACATGGGGTCCAACTAATCGATCACCAATGATACCGGCCCACATCTTGAGGGAGAACCGTACCTGGTGATGAGATGGAACAGTTGCACGTGGGTTTTCATACGCCCATACATGCTGATTGTGGAAATTTGTTATGCCATCTCGTGTGAACTGTGCTTCATCTGTAAATAATACTAAGGCAGGAAAGTTCGGATTTACACCACACTGCTGCAAGAACCACTGACAGAACCTAACTTGTGCAGGGTAATCTGCTGGTGACAGGGCCTGTACATGTTGCAAATGATAAGGATACAATTGATACTCTTTCAACAGTCTCCAGACAGTTGTATGAGGAACATTGACTTGCAACGCTACCCTTCGTGTGCTGATAGAAGGAGTCATGTTCACAGCCTCCAGAATCTTCTCCTGTACTTCTGGAGTTGTAGATCTTGGTCGTCCCCTTCCCAAACCAGGAGAGTTAAATTTTCCATACTCGCACAGACAGTAATGGAGACATACAAATGTCTTCCGATCTGGACATTGTCGCTGTGGGTACCTCTCCTGGTACAAACGACGAGCCAGAGCAGCATTGCCGTCCGCCTTACCGTACATGAAGTGTATCTCTGCCAGCTCTTGATTTGAATACATGTCGCACAGTCTAACGCCTACACAACACTGAATGTAACCTTTGCCTCGGAATGAACTGTCAGAGTGTCCTCTTAATGTCTCCTTTGACGGCAACGACCTGCGGAAAGAAAAACGTTCCGGTGAATTTCAATGTTGTGAAGGCCATAACTCGGAAATAAAGCATTTCCGGACACATGTTGTAATTAACTATTTTGATTGTCTACATGTGAGAAATACATACCTGAAATTATGCCCCGTATTTCTGAAACACCCTGTAGAGTTTCTTTTCAACCTTTAGCAACTTTAATTGCACCATTTTGTGCGAAACTGCATAACCGTTATTTCTTAACTCTGTTATATAACCAAGCACTTCTTTTCCAATTTCTGCATACTGCCCAGATTCTAGTCCCCGAAATGATAAACTTGTCTTTTTTTGCATTTTGTAACTGTTCTTTTTGTTTACGTCAGTAGCACACATGTAATAGCTCAACGCAAACTCCGTGCAACAGTGCGATTTCCCAGGGCTTGATTTAGGTATAGTGCCGCCCCCCCCCCCAACTCTCACAAACAGTTTATGACCAGCTATTATACAAGCCATGTTTAGTTTAAATTAGTCGTAAACAAAATGTTAAATTGCAGAAAATAATAAATTACTGGAATCAAAATAGCCTACATGCTTCTTACTTGTGAATTATAAAGATTTCCTTCTCACTTTCTTCTCAGAGAAAGCATTGATGATGTCATCAAGTCGATCTGACAAAGCACATCAGATCAGACTCAATGCAAAGAAACATATTCAAACTTATTCATTGTTGAAACAAAATTCATTTGTGAAAGGCAGACTGTGGTTTATTTTTAAACATTGGTTTTGTTGGTGGTGTAATTATTACGAGCATTTCTTACTTCAGTAGGAAGTATAAAGTAAATTGAAAAATAAACTCCAACTCTTTGCAGAATAAACCTTTCATATGAATTATATAGTGCACATGCTGGAACGTGATTAAACAGTATTGTTGGCGATATAGTATATTGAAAATGTAACTGAGAGTTGTGGTTACTATTCATAGCGATAAATAATAAACACACATCCAATTTGATTTTCAACAATGCATTCTTGTTTATATGAGCTGTTACATTTAAGCAGTTTCATAGTATAATAACGTGATACCGGCATTACAATATAATTATGCAGCTGCACACTTTCCTTTTACTCTCGCTGCTACCGCGACAATTCGATAACAAATGATATTCGGCTTCCACAAGGTCTTCAAGAACAAACTTCAGTAAAGATTTACCAACAAGGGTTTTAAAAACAAATTTCACAGTACAATAAAAAAAAGAAGGGAGAAATGAAAAAGGAAGAAAGAGAAAATGCCAACCCCCCTGGAAATTGCCGCTCTAGGCAACTGCCTAGGTTGGCTAGGTCTAAATCTGGCACTGCGATTACCATTACTTTCCACGAACTATGTAACTCGTAATTTGAACTGTGCATTTTAACTATAGTTTTTCTTTCCCATTTCACTTAATAAGAAATAATTATTTGTACATGGACAGGTATATGTTGTAGCCTATTTGTACGCCAACCACGTTGTTACTACTAGCAAGTGATGCATATGCACAACACTTATGATGTGTCAGCATGAAACTGAGGCGGGCTCACGATCAAAGGAAGTGGCATAGTTTGCTATTTCCGTTGGTATAGTGTTACTGCTTTGCACTTCTCAATCACATTTACGAATAAAATTGTTATAAATGGTAATAAAGACGGGAAAATTATGCGAATTTTTTTTTTACCCAAATTTCAGTTTATAAATTGAGGGGATGGGAATATTATGCGAGGGGAGAAATTTATGCATGTAAATAGAGTATCCATTTTGAATCTTGCGTACACCACTTTTAACACTTGAATATAATTAATTGATAAACTAGTGGACTTACTCGTGTTAAATATGTAATATTTGTCTGGCTTACAGCTGTTTCAGTGCTTGACGCACCATCATCAGAGCCTACTAGATCTCGAACTTCTCTGCCTGTTAGGAGGATGTGTTTTATTGTTGGTTTTGAAGTGTGGAGTCGAATAGTGTGTGTGTACTGAAATTGATCTGTGAGTTGAGGATTTGATCGGGGTGTGTTTTAGTGTGTTTGTATATTTTGTATACACTAAAACACACCCCGATCAAATCCTCAACACAGATCAATTTCAGTACACACACACTATTCGACTCCACACTTTAACACCTTCCAACAATAAAACACACCCTCCTAACAGGCAGAGAAGTTCGAGATGACGCCGCGATCTAGTAGGCTCTGATGATGGTGCGTCAAGCACTGAAACAGCTGTAAGCCAGACAAATATTACATATTTAACACGAGTAAGTCCACTAGTTTATCAATCAAAAATAGAGTATATTTTTTTCTCTTTAGAACTTGTGAGAAAAGCTTGTATAAGCAATGTATATCACAGTAGCCTAGTCTGCAGTTGATTTACATATTTCTTTAAATAATTTTAACAACAAATTACAAATGTTATACAGTTTTTATTGAATATCTCGAAAACTTGTTTTTGGTGCTTAGCCTCCTTTAGCCTTTCCATCCTTCTCATATCGATGTTTACTAAATGAGCCTGGTGGAGGCATATGCAGTTACCTCTTTCTTTTGTCATTCCGAAGAGAGATGAACAAGTTTAACTGATTCTACAGTCGAAGACTTTGAACCCTTCACACACTTTACAACTAATACTGTCATGATCCGTAATTTCTAGCCATGGATACTTGTTCATAGTGTACTGTGTTTAAGTATCTGACCACACAGATAAATTCTTTGAAACATCTGAAGATACATCTACACATGCATTTACACACACACACTACTGTTATATTAAGAGTAACTTTCAGAAACTAGTGTACCAGTGTCATCTGTTTGACTTTTCTTAGATGTACTGGTACCATCACTACTGAAAAAACCTTGATAGAATGTTTTGATGCTTCATTGCGTTAGTTGTTATGGTGATTTATTTATAGATATCCTATCCAATAGTGATGGTCTGGATTTTGCTGTCTTTGTTACTATTTGATCTTATATCTTCGTCCTTTCATTGCACTACACTGATTGCTATTTGAAAATGCAAATTATATTCCAAGCACAGCTTCAATCATTGCATTACACCAATTGCTCTTTGAAAATGCAAATTAGATTCCACATACATCCAGGTCGAGTAATGTGTGGATAAATGGCATGCTACCAGAGACATCCATATTGAAATCTATTGATAAAATCATATACTGAGAAAAAACTTTAACAATTTCCCTATGTTGTTTAGTCATCTGTCCGAAGACAAGTCTGAACCTCAAGTGATACCAACAAGGCAACTGTGCTGGGAGATAATGGTGTAGGGTAGCCAGTTCCTTTCCCCCTAGTTTCCCTATGTAAAAATACACGAGTCATTCGAAAATTAATGGCAATGTTTGAATTAAAGTATTCTGAGAGACATTCTTGCCTCTTGCAATCTGAATTGTAATGAAGCATCTTTGTTCGTATTTGCTAAACATTTTAGAGCACAGACAACAGCCTACAAATTAAACTCATTACAAATATCTTATAAATGAAATTATTGTCTTCAAACTCACAGATAACACACATCAGATGTTCCTCTTTCTCATTGTTATTAGTTTACGTTATTTACCTCTGATAGCGCCACATACAGACATTATTGCCACCAATTATCGAATACTCATGTATAATTCATGAATGTGTATAATAAACGGTTTATAAAATATGTATTTTTTTTTGTAGGCTTACATTTCATTTGGATACCATATGTATGTATGTATGTATGTGTGTGTGTGTTTGTGCGTGCGCACATACATATTGCAGCACCGCAGCTGAGGTGGGGTCCCACTCAGCTGATAAAGCTATCACTTCCTGCCGGCCAGGCAATCCAAGGGTCCAATGTTTAGCAAGCTAGAGTGACTGCCTAATAAATTCTGATGCAATTTAAAAGTTATATACTCACCTACGTTACTAAGGGAGACGCTGGAACTGCCTAACTTAGTTTTCTTCACATTTCTGGCATCTTCTCATGAAATTAACCATTACTTTTCTTAGTTCTCTTTGAGAAATTGAATTGATCTCCTGGCAAATGTTATTAAGTTCGTCTAAAGTGTGTGGATTCGTTTCATACACCGTATCTTTTAATGATCCTCAGAGAAATATACAGGTGGTTAAATCAGGGGATCTTGAGGGCCATATGTTATTGCTGATAACTCTGTCATCACACACTTGTCAAATTGCCTACAATGAAACATTGGCTGTATGAGCCATTGCTGAGTACTACTCAAAAAACGAGAAACTACGTTCCCCCTCAGTTAATTCAGCAAAAAAGGGTTGCAAAATATTGTTTACAAATCTATTACTGTTAAGTGTGTCCTCAAAAACAATTGGGCCTATTATTCTCTCACTGCAAACTGCGCGCACCACACCCCTAATTTCTCGTCATGAAGAGGTTCCTCATGAAGCAGATTACATTTTTCGGCATACCACTGTCTGTGGTTTTGAGAATTTACATATCCACGTAAATGAAATTACGCTTTGTCTGAAAAGAGAATTAGACTGGGATCAATTTCTCCGTCATGCATTTTATTCAAAATCCATTCACAAAATCTAATCCTACATACAGGATCACTTGGTTTAAGTTCTTGCACCATGTACATTTCTAGGGTTTTAACTTAAGCTCTTTGTATGGAACCGTAAGAAATTCCTGTTTGCTGAGAAAGACGGCTAAGAGATTTCTTAGAGGAATTTTTCAAGCGTTGTCCAATGTTATCAAGAGTTTCTTCTGTGAGCACTGTATGTCGTAGTCTTTACTTCTTATCAAGAACACTTCCCATTTCACGGAATTTATTAACTAATCTATGAATCATCCCACCATTTGGGACATGAACACCTGGAAAATTCTCTTAAAATAATCTGCTGACAGCACAAGCGAATTCTGTACGAACATACAAATCGTAAATAAATACCTGATATGGAATAGAATAATTAGGCCTATTATTTGCCATTACTCTCACTTCACTTCACGTGTTGCTGTCACTGAAACACAGAACAAAGTGCGTTGCGAGATCTTGAATAAACCCGTTATCCTCACAGACTGCTCCCCTCCTGCCCACACAAAAGCGTTGCTATTGTCAGCTGAGGCACTTCATGCAGCTCCAGTTCCAAGATATATGGATGACCCAGTATATACAACACATATACAAGGTGCTAAAAAACATTCAGTATTCTGAGAGGTGGTAGTATTCATCAAAACAAGAAAAAAGTCTAATCAACATGGATCCTAAAATATTATCCGATATATGTTGTCATTTCCATTCATTGTAACATATTCTTCTGCCCTACATTTTAGAGAATCACATCTTTTTAGCCTTATGTTTACTGATATTGTATACCAGAGGTGTACATAGAGGTGCAGCCCAGGGGATCCTGCCCCCCCCCTTCTCCAAAATTGAACATGTAATGAAACAGAAAATTATGAATAATGTGACCACTTTCTTAATTATCCTAAAAGTGAACTCTGGTAATGAGAAAATTAATGCAGTCAATAACGCGTGTACTTTTATTATAGCTCCTATGCTGCAGCCACATGCACTAAATTACTCGTAACACGACCAATAATGAATTTCAATACTATTATAGTCACAATCATGTCATGGTATGAAAGAAAAATTTCACAACCTCGAGCGGGAATCGAACCTGCGACTTCCTGTTCTCCGGTCAGGCGCTCTACCACTGAGCTATCGAGTTCATCTCACGCCAAAGGCTTGGAATTATCCTTTCATACTGGCGACTCTGTTATAGAGTACTGTCCATAGCGTCTGATCTAGTCAGCACTGCTTATGGCTTGAAAGAAACTTTACAAATGTAATCTCAGGAAGTCGCAGGTTCGATTCCCGCTCGAGGTTGTGAAATTTTTCTTTCATACCATGGTATGATTGTGACTATAATAGTATTTAAATTCTTTAATATGTCACATCAACGGACGTGTATATGTCACCAAACATTGTAAGATGAAGACGACCAATAATATCATTATATTATAGATATATTAATTTGTCCTACAGAATTTATCTGTAATATTAAAATATTAAGTGTCAATATTACAAATAAATTCTGTAGGACAAATTAATATATCTATAATATTCTCTCAGCTAGCAGTGCATAATAACTGCGGATTCCAGGCCAACAAGTCACTCAGCTGAGTGCGCTCCTAGTGTAATGGCAGTTGACATTGGATACAGGTCAACATATACACCGTGTTCCGCTTATAAGTATAACAAAAGAAATAGCTATAACTTCTGAATTAATACAAGTATATAGTTGAAACCAACTGCTACAAAGAATGAAAACTGGGAATTTTTGTTACCTTATGTTCCATAAACCTCAACATGGCTTCCATTGGTGGCACGGGAAATATCCAACCGGTATTCAACCTCGACCCAAGTGTTATGAAGCATCTGTGGTGTAACATTGTTGACAGCAGCATAAATTCTTTCTTGTAAGTCTGCCAAATCACGTACTGGCGTCCTGTAGACCTGGTCCTTAACAAACCCCCACAGGAAAAAATCAGGTGGTGTTAGATCTGGTGATCTGGCAGGCCATGTGATGTACGGTGATCCTCTTCCGATCCATCTTGCAGGGAATTGTTCGTCTAAGAATGTGCGAACCATGTTGGCAAAGTGTGGTGGAGCCCCATCTTGCTGGAAAATTGCTCCATCTGGGAGTTGTGGCACAGCATACAGTTGCAACATATCCAGGTACGTGTTTGCAGTGACTGTCTTTTCAGCAAAGAAATAGGGACCAATGATTCTGTCACGCATGATCCCACACCAAACATTCCATTTAGGGGAATCCCGTTGGTGTTCAATTACGACACTTGGATTTTCCGACCCCCAGATGCGACAATTGTGTCGGTTTACTTTTCCACTGACGTGGAAGGTTGCCTCATCTGAGAAACAGACTCGAGTTAGAAATGTGTCGTCATCGTCCACTTTATCCAACATTGTTTCTGCAAAGCGTTTTCGTTCCAGTTTATCATTCGGCGTAATCATCTGATGAAGTTGCAGCTTGTACGCTCGCAAACGCAATCTTTTATGGAGCACTGTATGCACTGTTGTTGGTGGGATGTTCAACTGCACACTAGCCTGTCGAATGGATTTCCGCGGGCTTCTCTGAAATGCCTCGCGAATGCGTTCGACATTTTCGTCAGACACTTTACGCTTGGAATGTTTACCTGCATTAGACAACAAACTTCCTGTTTCTCTGAGCTGCCTATCCCATTTCATTATTGAGACGTACGTCGGTACAGCTTCCCTCGGTCTAAGATTGTACTGACGGCGAAACAAGCGCTGTACACGAATTATGGATCTATGTTCTGCTAATGACAGCACACAAAAGGCTTTCTGCTGTGGCGTCCACATGCTGACTGACTAAAGATACGATACGAATTCTCTTATTTAATGATCTGCGCATGCGTGAGTCTTCTAAAAATAAGTAACAACAATGGATTAAAACTTCCCAATTTCCTCTTTACAATGGTACCAATCTTAACCCATTTGCATGCATTGTTATGAAATTATAACTATTTCTTTTATTATACTTATAAGCGGAACACGGTGTATATGCCTAACTACCTCAAAATCTGTGCTTCAGTGGCTGGTCATGATAATATCTTTGAAAAATATTGGAGTGCAAGAGGTCAAATGACTTTATTGTCAAACGCCTGGCATTAGAAAACAACAACATATATGCCTAACTTTGAGTCAGGCCACAAAGGAAAACATTGAAGGAGGAAGGTTCGATCCGGTGCTGTGGATTGAATTCGGCGTAACTCAGAGGTCAGAGTGCCTGGTACATAGAACCAAGGATCCGGGCTTGATCCCCGGCGCCGGAGCGAATTTTTCTCCTAAAATATTAGACGACCAATAATGTTAAATTTAGCAATTTATTGCTTTATATTTTTTAAATATCTAGTTGATCTGAGAACTAGTCCAAATAACTTGGATAATGGTTTGAATCGTCTTACCATTGTACTTTTCAATGACATAAGGACTTTTTGCCACAGTTTTGCCAACCTCTCCCGAAGAAAAAAAAATCTATATACGCCCCTGCTGTATGCTTCAGTAAGGAACAAGCAAAGAACTCTCATTGTAAGATATGTTGTTCTTACAATACAAATTTCAAAGACTTTGTTTCTTGTAACATTTAATTTTAGGACATGTTTATTAAACGTGTTCTCTTGTTTTGATGGTTACTACCATCTCTCAGAGTACTGTTTTTTTTTTTTCCAATGGAAATCATTACACTGAATATCTCCTATGATGCTGATGAACAATATCTCAAAATATATTAATTTTAGGACTCATGTTTATTAGACTACCTTCTCTTGTTTTGATGATTATTACCACCTCTCAGAATATTCACTGTTATTTAGTACCATGTACGTATAATATATATAGCCTATATTATATGTGAAGTCTGCAAATTATTTGAATTATTGCTCATTTCATTTATCTATTCTTTTTTTTTAATTGTTTCAGAGACTACAACAAAGTACAAATTTACTCTTGAAAAGTGAAGACTTTCTGGACCTCAGTGTGGATGCTGTGACATGTATATTGCAGCGAGGACAACATAACGTGAACTCTGAGAAGGAGCTCATAGATGCAGCTGTGCTGTGGGCAACTGCTCGTTATGAAGAACAAGACACCTCACTGAGTGGAAAATCTGTGAGGGTCATCTTAGAAGAAACAGGTGTGTTCAAACATCTGAGGTTCCTGACACTGACAGATACTGAACTTGGTGAACTTGAATCAGCGCAAATTCTGAGTGAAAAGGAGACGAAAGACATCAAAGGCGCCATATATTCTGGAAATGATCTTCCACTTCCTGCCTCCATTTGTTGTATAAGCCAGCCTCGGAATTTTACGCCATTTCTAACATACAAGAAAGCTGAAGAATTTAGACGCACAAGCAGGTATATCGTAGAAATAATACCTCCCACCACTATAAATGAAACATTTGAAGTAATGACAACTGGATCTATAAATTTAACAGATGTAACAGTTTCTTCTCAGATTACCAATACCACGTCAGAAGTTTACAACTTTATTTATGAGGAAGAGCTGCAAGTCAAAGTCATCAAATTGAAAAAAAGCCCACCATTACCATCAGTACAAAGGAATACCGGTAATAGTCGTTTTGGCTTGAATAATAGTCCTTTTGGCAGTAATAATGCTGGTATTGAGTACCAGTATACAGACAATCCCACTGATATTATTGCTACAGGTTATTTTATAGGTAAAGTGAAATATAACGATTTAATTACCGTACCTTTGTTGTCAAAAGTGGGTGTGCGTGGGTCTCATGGATTAACAAATGGAGATAGATTTGTAATGTATGTAACATTCCACAAAAAAGGAAAATACCCCTCATATCAAGCCAGTACCAGTACCGGTACTTCGTATGGGATAATGAAAAGTCTTCTGTGTAATGGACATGGACATGTAATAAAGATAAGTTATGAAACCGGAACATGCAATCCTATCTTTTTAACGAATTAGGTACCAGAAACTTGGAACTAATCTATTGTAAAGGACATGGACATGTAATAAAGATAAGTTATGAAACTGGAACATGCAATACTATCTTTTTAACGAATTAGGTACCAGAAACTTGGAACTAATCTATTGTAAAGGACATGGACATGTAATAAAGATAAGTTATGAAACCGGAACATGCAATACTATCTTTTTAACGAATTAGGTACCAGAAACTTGGAACTAATCTATTGCAAAGGACATGGACATGTAATAAAGATAAGTTATGAAACCGGAACATGCAATGCTATCTTTTTAACGAATTAGGTACCAGAAACTTGGAACTAATCTATTGTAAAGGATTTGCTCTAAAGGTAATATCCGGAAGAAAAACCGAAAGCTACATATATATTACACAGATGGCAGTTAAGGGATCATTTTTATTGTATTCAACAAATACACTGGTACCAGCTACTGAACTCATACAAGAGAGTCTATAGGTGATTACTTTAAAGCAAAGAGATAGCTTTCATTACTGCATCCTATTATAAAATATTCTGTAATAATGTGGCAAAATGTTTCACAATTAATCGTTCTTATACTTTATTAAACATTACCTTCATTTGTTTATTTTTATTTCATATAAAATCTATATATTAAATCTACTGTGCCTACTAATCCATATCGAAGTGCTTTTAAGTAACATATTTACTTTTCGGAGTGTACACATTGAGTGGTTGAATGGAAGAGAAGGCTTTATGGCCTTAACTCTGCCAGTAGAAATAAATCGTCTACTACTACTACTACTACTACTACTACTACTACTACTACTACTACTACTACTACTACTACTACTGCTGCTGCTGCTGCTTCTGCTGCCACCACCACCACCACCACCACCATCACTACTATGTCCAACACTAGTGGTTCAGTTGAAATAGAAATATTTTATTTGCCAGTTGCAGTCTGCAACATTGAATTAAGTGTAGTCCTCTTTCTATTGAGACAATTTAGCCCTACAAAAATACAAAACAAAGCTAATTTGAAATAGAGTAGTATAATTTGTATACATTTATATAATATTTGTTACATACGCAAAACTAACTCAAAATATCATTAATAGAGGGGTAGAGAGTTTGCAGTGAAAGACCTGCCCTTGGACAGAACACTATGAATGAAATAGAAAGTTGTGATTTTTCTAGAGCGCACGCGCACACACACACACACACACACGGTGCAGGTGTTACGTGCTGTCTCTTCTCACTTTATAGATCTCTTGGATATAGAACAACAAGTTTTTATGGTGAAATCATTGCAATAAGTGAAAGTCTCAGGAATCTTCTATGCCACATCAATAAATTTAGGAATGCAGTTATATTGTCAGACTCCAAAGCAGCTATTCTATGAATAGTCTCTAAACACACACCTTCATCTCAAACAGCAGAAATAACTAAAATACTCTCTCAATTAATATCACTCAATAAAAGAATTGTATTCCAATGGATATCATCCCATTGTGGAATCCTGGGAAACGAGAATGCAGATGCTTTAGCAAAGAAGGGCAGCACTGCTACTTACAGACCTGTTACTAAATCTACGTATTACTCTGTGAAAAGATTTATTAAATCTACATACTTAAACTTCAACAAACAAAATTTGATAACACAATCCCAAGGGAAAAAATGGAACTCTCTGCATCAAAATCCACAGTTAATTCCCGATTTACCACGAAAATCGTCTGTAGCTGCATTTAGATTGGCAACAGGCCATGATTGTTTGGCCAAACACCTGCATAGAATTGGAATATATCAGTCCCCTAACTGTCCGTTGTGCAACTCAAACCAAGAAATGGATTCGGAACACCTCAAAATCTGTGCTTCAGTGGCTGGTCATGATAATATCTTTGAAAAATATTGGAGTGCAAGAGGTCAAATGACTTTATTGTCAAACGCCTGGCATTAGAAAACAACAACATTAATAGACTACAAGAATTTTCAATCAGAATCTGATATAACGAAAGTTATAAATGTTTGTAATGTTAAATCTACAAGTTGGACACGGTGTATATAGGATGGAAGGTAACCACTGCACTAAAATGAACCTGGTAATAGATCATGAGAAGAGGCGTGAAAAAATCTAAGTTTTTTCTCCGACATTGACCGTTTTAGAGGAAATTGTTATGTTTCTTATATCACTTCGGAATATGCAGTTTATTTCTTTTGCGTGTTAAAGATAAGTACATTATCTTGTTGACTGTTGTGAGCTATCCTCAGAACTGGTCCAACACAAGCTGCATTCCGAACAATGGTACACAGACTACTCAACATACCAATGAGCCAACAAGACTACAAAGAAGAGCTAAATACAATCAAATACATAGCACAAGAAAATGGATACAACTCTAACATAATAGACAACATAATAAAGTTACAGTCACACATCGCTACTGTTGTACTGCAGCTGCAAAAGTTGCGTGTCGTGTTCACACATAAGCCAAAAGTAGCACGCTGCATGCTACTTTTCGTGCTGCACAACCCGAGTGCTGCAAAGTTGCAACTGGAGGTTGCGAGTCTGTTCACAAAGGCGCTACTTTTGCAGCCGCAGTCATGCTGCAGGTTTCCATCTCCGTGTTGACTTCTCAATATACATTTTGTGGTTATGTTCGCATTATTAAAAAACTCATGCGAAAGCTTCCTTATCTATTATTTGCTTTTCTGTCGTATCTAGTATTCAGAAATTGACATTATTTTTACTATAAAGCTTTTAAAAACGCCTATATACTTAAATGATAACCAACAGTATATTCAAGTAATCAATGTTGGCAACCCTCCTGTTTGGAACTACGCTACGGAAAATTTAAAAAATGAATTATATCGTCAGCAATTATGCTCAGACTGTGTTGTGTATTTAATAACTGTTACAAATAATTTATTTTCATCACCTTTAACATTAAAATATATCCAAACAATAAAAGTATCATTGGCACATATAGGTGGTAACACTGGTTGCAACCGCAGCAAAAGTTTCAACAAAACCGATATCAAAATTGCTGCGGCTGCAACCCTGAGAACCTTGTTCACATGTCGCTACTTTTAAGCTTCGCGCAGCATGGAAAAGTAGCGGGCAGCAGGTTCGGCAGCCGCTACTTTTCGGGTTGCACCGTTGTTCACACGTCGCAGTACAAGAGTTGCGCAGTTTTTTGTACTGCAGCGCTGCAAAAGTAGTGACGTGTGACCATACCTTAAGAAAGACAAAGCATAATTACAAAAACATAGGAATACAACACAAATACAAGAACACAAAACATACATCACACTAACATACGAAAACAAAAACACACACAAGATTGCAACCTCATTCAAGAAATTAAATTACAACATCGTATACAGAACAAAAAAAAAAAAAAAAACTACCAAAGGATCTCAACACACAAACAAACAAATACAACCACACAGGCGTATACAAACTCAAATGCAACACCTGCAACAACAAAATCACAAAACACTTCCACATACGCAGAACATATCACAAATGCCAACCACACCTACGGCAACATAAACAGACATGAAAATTCTCCATATTCAACCGAAAAACCAGAAAATAAACACACTAGAACAATACGAAATATACAGGCACACAAAAACACATCCACATGAAATTCTCAACACAACTCAATTTCAGAACACACACACTTTTTGACTCAACATTACACCACACAGACACACCCCCACAGGAAATGCAAACAAAAGGCGCGAAGACCAGAACCATCCAGTTCTGAGGATAGGCCACAACAGGCTGAAACTAGTCAACAAGGTACTGTACTGTACCTAATATTTAACACGCTAACGCAATAAACTGCATATTCCGAAGTTATATTCACTGCTAACAGTTTAATTTGCAAAAAAAAAAAAATAAATAAATAAATAAATAAATGACTCAAGACACTAACTATTCAGATTATTTTTAGCTCTCTGCTTGTATAGCAATCAAACATTTCTCTTGGACCGTTACCACAATAGATCGCTGGAAACATTGGGTAAAGATGATTTTTTTCCTGCTTAACGGTGCTTCATCGAAGGAAAATTGTAATAAAAGTTTTGTTATATTTAACATGTAGAATCATCTCTCAAATTTTGGTGCATCGGTCTATATGATGTATACTGGGTGTTCATTTCAAAGTGTGTCATGACGTCACTGTTGTTGGGTCACCGATTTGAAGCGAGTTTCAGCTTATATGTTAGAGAAGTTGTCTATTATTTAAGGCGTTCTTCAATCTGAACTTGAGAACGTGTACGGTAGAACTTGAACGTCGTAGCAACAGATGGCGGTCTGAACGGTCTGTGTGCTACCATAACCTCTTTCGAACTGTTTTTTGCGCCGGCAAGTCGTACGCAGGGTATTTGTTATCATCGGTTGCGTACGGTAACATTCCACAACACAAATCAAATGCTCCGTGTCCATGTTGACCGTCCAAGTTAATGTCAACAAATACGTAAGTAATCCTCTTAACCCTCTCCCCATATCCCGACAGTACATATTTCCAAACAGTTCACATTCCTGCCACTACCGGCGTTACCGTACGTATCGGCACGTACTCTTCAGAATGAACGCCGTACTTGGTAGCCAACTTCTCTGCCTCTTAGATTATACACCTGAGCTGCGGAAGTGTAGGAAGATTGAATTCTCTAGGCTCATCAGCTAGCCACATGACGGCATACAGCGAGCCAAGACACATTTTGAACTGAACACCCAGTATATGTAGGTCTATATAATTTTTCCAAAAGTGAATGTTTTCAGCATTGATGATAGTTAATGGGTTTTTTTTTATAAAATGATTCTGTGTACTGCTTATTCTTCTGAATTAAAATGTCTATTTAATTCATACTTAAACTCTATGAATCATTTCATCTCATGAATATGCTTATAAAATGTAACCATTTATACTGAAATAGCAACATGAAATGATTTCAACCATTAGTGTAAGTTTATATTTACTGAAACTTGGCTCTAATGATTTTGTAATTTTTATTACACAAGAAATACTGCCAAATGAGACAGTCCAAACCATATTACCACTAAAATGTTTAGTTCTGAGTAACTATAAGATTACATAGGTATTTGCTACACCTCAAGATGATTAGTAGATAAGGATTTTGAAGTCCACAGAATATCTCATCAGCAAGTTTCTGGTTCAGGATTGTGGCGGAGTTTGGAGAAACAGAGTGGGAAAGAGACACAGACCACGAAACTATGCCATTTTAATTATGTTACATATATGTATGTTAATATCATAAGGGAGGCGGAGGAAAGAAAAATTATTTGGCAATATTACATCAAAAGAATGTAACGAAAAGTGTTTTTCTTTTTTAAGTATCTCAAATTAAATGACTGTAATACATTTGTCTACATTCATTTTGGTAAGCTACAAATAAAATTGTGTTTTCTTTGCAAGTCTTTCTTCTACCGCCTCCACTATATTACTGTATATATAAAAAAAAGTAAGAGAGAATATTATGTATTCATTAACAGCCTAAGTAAGACATTACTTTCGATATATAACAATATTTTTACAAATACATTTGTTATGAAGTTAAGTAAGAATACAATCTTTGTGTATTGCTAGGAATGGTCTTGTGTTCCCACATTAGTAAATAATGCTTGTGGCATTTGTTTATTTTTCTATGTTTTGATAATTCTAAAAATAAATAATTGATAATGCAAGAAATAAGTGTTGCTTTATTGGCACTTTCCTCTATTGTTGTAATAATACTGCTCCCTTCCTATTTATAGGACGAGCTGTGAAGCTTATCTTCATTAAAACATGAGCACTGCCTCGGTTGTCTGCATTTTCGTGGAACTTGGAAATCCCCATTTAATTATAATCTATATGCTCTCTTTCTGCTTTAAGTTTTGACCACCTATATAATTTCAACACTGATCACAGTTACAAAGTTCTGCTATAAATATATATATTACCTTTACATTTTGACCACAGTTTGAAAATTGTGTGGAGTAATGTGATACCTCTGATGACTTAAGTTCTGACACAGGAAAATAATGTGACAGCTTGATCCAAAAACACAGTGAAACCATGTACTGTGTTGAATAAAATACTAATTTGTACAAACGATTTCAGCAAAAGAACTATTTCGATTATAACAACATATTGAAATTAATGTACTTAACTCCAGAATGGCTACGGATTAAAAAATAAATTAAAAAATACTCATAAAGACTTCCCAATTCCCGAAAAAAAAGAAAGAAAATAAAATAAATAAATAAAAACTTATAAAATGAAAACTATATACGGTATTTTAAGAGTAACGCATAATTGCAGTTAAACTTGAATGAGGGAATTTTGGACAAAAGCTCAGACACGTCAAACTTTGTATTTAGAAAGGAATTTTTTTAATAACATTTGAAAGAACATATTTTTTATGTAATATTTCATTTGTTTTGAACAGAAGCACTTACTTACTGGCTTTTAAGGAACCCGGAGGTTCATTGCCACCCTCACATAAGCCCGCCATCGGTCCCTATCCTGAGCAAGATTAATCCATTCTCTATCATCATATCCCACCTCCCTCAAATCCATTTTAATATTATCTTCCCATCTACGTCTCGGCCTCCCTAAAGGTCTTTTTCCCTCCGGCCTCCCAACTAACATTCTATATGCATTTCTGGATTCGCCCATACGTGCTACATGACCTGCCCATCTAAAACGTCTGGATTTAATGTTCCTAATTATGTCAGGTGAAGAATACAATGCGTGCAGTTCTGTGTTGTGTAACTTCCTCCATTCTCCTGTATCTTCATCCCTCTTAGTCCCAAATATTTTCCTAAGCACCTTATTCTCAAACACCCTTAATCTCTGTTCCTCTCTCAAAGTGAGAGTCCAAGTTTCACAACCATACAGAACAACCGGTAATATAACTGTTTTATAAATTCTAACTTTCAGATTTTTCGACAGCAGACTGAATGATAAAAGTTTCTCAACCGAATAATAACAGGCATTTCCCATATTTATTATGTGTTTAATTTCCTCCCGAGTGTCATTTATATTTGTTACTGTTGCTCCCAGATATTTGAACTTCTCCACCTCTTCAAAAGATAAATTTCCAATTTTTATATTACCATTTCGTACAATATTCTCGTCACGAGACATAATCATATACTTTGTCTTTTCGGGATTTATTTCCAAACCTATCTCTTTACTTGCTTCCAGTAAAATTCCCGTGTTTTCCCTAATCGTTTGTGGATTTTCTCCTAACATATTCACTTCATCCACACAGACAAGCAGCTGATGTAATCCGTTCAATTCCAAACCCTCTCTGTTATCCTGGACTTTCCTAATGGCATACTCTAGAGCAAAGTTAAAAAGTAAAGGTGATAGTGCATCTCCTTGCTTTAGTCCACAGTGAATTGGAAATGCATCTGACAGAAAGTGACCTATACGAACTCTGCTGTACGTTTCACTGAGACACATTTTAATTAATCGAACTAGTTTCTTGGGAATACCAAATTCAATAAGAATATCATATAAAATTTCTCTCTTAACAGAGTCATATGCCTTTTTGAAATCTATGAATAACTGATGTACTGTACCCATATACTCCCATTTTTTCTCCATTATCTGTCGAATACAAAATATCTGGTCAATAGTTGATCTATTACGCCTAAAACCACACTGATGATCCCCAAAAATTTCATCTACATATGGAGTTAATCTTCTCAAAATAATATTGGACAAAATTGTGTACGATGTCAACAAAAGTGATACAGTATTCCTCGAAAGTTACTACAGTTAGTCTTGTACAGAAGCACTATTATTGTTAATATTTTATTTTGTTAGTCCCTGTATTATGGAAGCAGTTTTATTGTCTGAGACACGTCCAGGTTTTCTGAATTTCGCTTTTATTCTACTCTCAGTTTACAGAAAAATAGGTGGCTGATTTTCATGAGAATCGGTGTCATTAAAAAGTGTGATTATTATGTATACATCTTGTCACCAAGTCCTATCTTCATAGAATTTCAATTCTCTCATTTTCTGTTAAAAGTCTCGTTTTATATTGATTTCATATAGTGGTGAAACATATGAGAAGATAATAGGAGTGTGCTGGGAGTGTTCTGGGGCCTGTTTCTCAAAACTCACGGACTAGTAATACTAGTCTGTACAGTAGTAATAATAGTTTGTTTTACAAGTCTGTGTTTCTAGAAACTACAAGGGTAAAGTAGTAGTTACCAGTTCACAGACTAGTAATATTGGTCGATTTCACCAGTTCCTAAGAGATTCTGTTTCTCAAAATGCTAATCTAGTTGATTATACTAGTATTCCACAGGAATATTCCTACAAGACTCTAAAGACTGGTGATTTCTATATTATCAGTTACCAGTGGCAATCTTTCTCAGATAATCAAAACAAAATATTGTAGTTATTTTTTTAATATGTGGTTTAGTGATTCCGATTGAAGTAGTAAAGAAGTTGTTGTGAGAAGAGCTTAAACTATATCGAGAAAGAACAATTATTATTCCTTTACGGGAGCATTGTTTAAATATAATGAATGGTTTAAATAAAGTGCTGAAAAGCTTGGAGAGTTGTTCAATATAGTGGGACCTGCCATAACAAGACAAACAAATAGAAGTCATGCATTATCAGCAAAGCTTCAAATACAAATTGCTCTACAAATCGGGATGTTGATTATTTTCCAATGCCATCTGGTTTTTCTGCCCTAGACCAGTAACACATGCAGAATTTTTTTCCTAATAATCTGATACCAATTCATCAACTGCAGTAATTTTTGCTGGCTTTCCTCCTCAACTGCCAGTTCTTCTGACATTGTCTACTTTAGCCTACAAATTAAATACAAAACGACACTAATTTACGAATAGATCAAACGTAAAACTGAAAAAAAAAAAAATTAGCGAATTTTTCAAGTCATAAGTAGCATTCATGTCGCCAGTAGACCCACTAGCTACATAATGTGTTCATATTATGATACTGTGAACTTGAATTGGTACTCGTCAAAGTTTCTTTCTTAATGTTGGGCCAGTAAGTGTCCCTAACATAAGCATAATCTTTGTTCTGAGGTATCAGTTCCATAGCCTCATATATTACAAATTTTTTTGTCCATTCGTTTACTTTATCATTTTTTGTTACTATGCTTGAAAAAGCACCAAATAATATATCCTGTGATTCATTAATCATATTGAGTGTAGTTAATTTGCTTTCAATTGATGGAATTTCAAGAAAAGAGAGAAGTAAGAACCAAAACACAAACAACTTAGCCTTCTAAACTCAAATAACAATACCTACCAATGGCTATAAACAAATGAACTCAATCAGCTGACTAGTGAAATAGATCATGTGACTAGTGAAAAATTGTCACAAGTTAATAGACTGGTAAAATAGTTTGAGAAACAGAATCTACTAGAGCTGATGAAATATACTCTGTTAACTAGTAACTGGTGAACTACTAAACTAGTATTTTTGAGAAACAGGCCCCAGGAATGGATTTGAGTGACGGACAAATTGTGAAAGTATTTAGAATAGGGAGAAGATATACATGGTGTTAAAAAAAAGTGACTAGTTGTAATAAAATTAGTTTTGTTTCGTTGTATGTCTGATCATGAGCACTGCCTCCTTTCTGCGACTTATAAAGTATCTGTGCGGCATATTTTTTTCTAAGACTGTACTATCCCCTCACTGACACTCTTGGAAGTACATAGTTCTACGTCAAAGCATTTCATGTGAATTTATTCCCAATCCATCACATACTGAAAAACACAATTTGGGGAAACAATGAATTACTGAATCAGAAGGAGCTTCATCTCGGTTGATAAATAGTTTTCAAACCAAAATTAATACGTATTAATATTAATTTCTCCTCTAATGTTAAATATTAATTCAAAATTAATACAGTTGCAGCAATGAATAAATAGGAAAAGTTGCCCCCTTTTTTTTTTTTTTTCAGGGCATGATAAAAAATGAGCTGATGAAGTTGGACCACTGTTCAGTTTTTGGAAAGGGTATGAAGCTGTAAAACCACATTTGCATATTGCAATTTTCAAACATAGGTAAATTGGCTGATATCATTTTAAAATTTCCGTATTCAAAAGCGGCAGTGGAAAGAAGAATAATTTTCTCTTGTGACTAATAATAATCCGTGGCGCTACAGCCCGCGAAGGGCCTAGACTGACCAGCCGGCTGCTGGCCTCACGCCCACATGCCGAAGCAGAAGTGGACGATCATCCAACCAGAATGGAGGTATCTTGTGGTTAGCACGATGATCCCCCCCAGCCGTTATAGCTGGTATTTGCAACCGGATTTCGCTACCTATCGTAGCTCCCCAAGTGCATCACGATGCTGGGTGGGCACCGGTCCCATACACTGGCGAAATTTCATTAGAAAATTTCTTCCCCCATGGGGACTCGAACCAGCGCGCATTCCGTAACGCGAGTCCTAGGTGGGATGCCTTAGACCGCGACGCCACGGCGCGGGACCTTGTGACTAATATCAAGACAAAGAAACGCAACAAACTTTCAGCAGACACATTAGAGGCTTTAGTTACCAGTACTTAGAGTTAAAATGGACGTGAAAAGACGTATGATTACAAAATTATTAAAGATACTATACATAGGTATCACAATAAGTCTAAGGCTGCAGTGCATCCGGAGAAATGACAGCCCTAATATGAGAGAAAAAAAAGGTACTATATATAATTTATTCCTTCAAGAATAGTAACGATTTTCTAGTGTTAATAATAAAATTATTCATATCCAAGTAGTGTTTGTCCCTTTCACCACGGCCTGGCATGTGCTCATGTTGCAGATAGAGCAGACGGCCTTCAGATATGGAGTGTAGCTGCAAATATATTGATTAAACAGTCACTGACAGCTGACAAAAGGTGGTCCTCCAGCTTGGGGGTTGGGCGAAGGACAAACAATCCATCACCGTATAAAAGAGCCTGTTACGAAACCCCAACATAAGCCTCGGAAAGGGACTGATTCTTTGGTGCGACCACAGCAAAGGAATAATCTTGGTCAGAATTGGGACTGATTGCAAGCTGTGAGGGCGGCAATGAACCTACGGGCTCTCTAAAAGCCATTTTTTAAATAAATAATATATATAAAACAAAAAGGTATACAGTCCTCTTTTATGAAGCAGCTGCCGATTCACATTTGACCAGTTACACAACTGCGAACACTAGGCACGATATTCTGGTTCTAAATGCTGTGCTTCTTGCAAATGAAAAGGATGCAGTCTGTTCTCATAAGAGTTCCCCATGCCTTGAACTGTGAAACGTTAAACTGGCTGGCTAGGCATCTTGTACTAGTATGTGGTAGCTTTCACATTACCTTCGCACACAACCAAAATAAACACAATATCAGCATACTCCTCAGAAGAAAACTTCTAAG
This sequence comes from Periplaneta americana, assembly GCF_040183065.1. Lineage (NCBI taxonomy): Eukaryota > Metazoa > Arthropoda > Insecta > Blattodea > Blattidae > Periplaneta > Periplaneta americana. The sequence goes on along the minus strand of NC_091122.1, from coordinate 162,105,444 downwards.
GCATTGTGTTGTATTTTACACAAGAGTTAACAGCTTAATAAATAGTGGCGGTAGAATGCTTCAGACCGCTTATCTTCAAGATAAGACTTGAATGTGACCTCTGTTATTGGTAGAATAGCAATTATCTGTCTTCCTTCTTCTGCCAGCAATGTTTATGCCGCCTGTCAGACATTTTGGAACACAGTATAGATGTCACAAGTGCAGGTCTCTTTGGTCATGGGATTAGCATGGCACAGAACCACAGCAGAGAAATCACAAGACAACAGACAAACAACCAGTCCCATGGACGGAAGATACATTTCTTCCATTATCCATGCAGGGAATTGAACATTGGACATTTTGTTCGGGAAGCACATGCACTATAAACATAGGTATAATGACAGACCATTTTCTTAGTTACTGTGTAATAATAACTCAAAATACAAGCAGTAATCATTCCCAACAATGAATGATTATGTATATGAGGAAGTTTAATGTTTTTCTACAGAAGGATCTACACGGCATGCTGACATCATAATAATTGACCGAGATAAAAAAAACTGGTCTCATTCTTGACCAAACAGTAAGGTTCGAAACTAATGAAGATCAACCAAAGCAGGTACATGAAGAGAAGCGCGCTAATTATCTTCCATGCTGTGATGATCTCAGTCATAAATATAATATTCAAGATTGGAATGTCATTGGACTTAGGTTTGGTGCGCGAGGGACAATTCCCAAATTTACATTGGAGATCCTCAGAAAATTAAAAGTTCCTGAAAAGACTCTTCAGACAATTGCATCAACCATTTTAAAATCTTCATTGAACGTCATCAATCACCATCTCTTCATCTTTATAATATTCAATGTATATTATTTATTTCCAATAAATTTTTTATCATTTTGATAGCTATCACATTTTGTCGCAGAATATTATTATTATTTTTTTTAAATTTCATTATGTATTTTTTAACTTTAATGTAGATTTTCTTTTTTGTTCATCTGAATTGATTAGGATGCCGATATTTTAAATCCGAGATTTGGACTGCTGTCATTTCGATATACTACTCTTCTCTGACAGCAACAAACCACAAAGTCAAAAATAATTTAATGGTAAGGTACTTTTTTTTTTTTTTACTTTTATTTCCTTTAGCGACATTTTTAGCAACTTTATTACATCCTTAGCGATTTTCTAATGACTGTAAGGGACACTAGGATTGAATTTTTGGCCAAAATGGCCAAAAAAAAGTTCAATTTTTGGTTTTTTACATATACGTGATCTCTTTAAAAAGCTCGGTGAATGCTATCAGAAAACAAACAAAACAGAAAATACAAACAAATTTTCTTTATTGTCTTTCAAAATAGTCCCCAATTGCTACAACACAACGTCCATACAGCTTCTGAAAACTGTTAGCAAAGGTTTCCTGAGGTATCATCGCAGAACGGCTGTCATAGGATCTTGGATGGCTGCCACGTTCGCAAAACGTACACTATAGTGGATGATCAAGCACAGGTACACTGCGCTGAGCCAGAAATTGGCGCATATGGATCGCACTCTGTGCAGGGGCATTATCGTGCAGAAGCATATGCAACTCTGTCGGAACATGCTAGATGCACTGTAACAATCAGTTCAAAACTTGCTGTTAAAATGTGGCATTATCAGTTTGACCTTCAGGAACGAATTCCTTATGGATGATGCCTTTGTTGTTAGAATTTTGCAAACAACTCTTGTTTGGTCGCGAGGAAGTCAGTGGACACCATGCTATCGATTGCAGTTTGGATTCCAGATCGAACTTGTAGCACCAGTTCTCATCCCCAGTGACGATGATTTGTAGAAATGATGGATCCTGGTCACACATGGTAAATAAGTCTCCAGAAGTTTCCATCCCTTTTGCTTTCTGCTCGTCTGTCAGCTTGTGTGGCACAAACTGAGACCAGATCTTCCGCTTACCCAAATCATCGTGGAGGATGGCGTGCGCCTTGTCCTTGCTAATGCCCAATTCCTCCGCTATCAATCGTAGAGTCGGCTGTCGATCTTATCCCAGCATTTGTCGCATTTTCTCGATAATTTCTGGAGTTCTGCTTGTCGATGGCCGACCCAAACGTGGCTCATCATCAATCGTTTCCTTCCCTCCGCAAAAGTGTTTGAATCACTCGTAAATACATTTTCTGCTTACGGCTTCTCTCCCATATTTAGCCTCCATCCGCCATTTTTTAAAGTCTGGCGGCCATTTGTCTAAATTTTAAATGCCACGATCATGGTTTTAAAATGTACAATGCTCACTTTTCCTCACTTGTAAGTATAATATCTTTATTTTTCGACTCTCATATTCAAATTTCCCTCAGTTTTCGCTGTAGATGTTTCGAAGGAACTAATACCACCTTAACCAACCCAAAATGAAAATGAAAGTTGGTTATGGCGAAAATGTAATGGAAAATTTTATTTCCAAAAAGAGGCTGGACATAGCAACGTTAAATGCTGTTTGAGAGTACAATATGGGAAGCAGTGCCATGCAACACCGCAAGACCACCGTCAGACAGGAGGATCATTCAAGAGTAGCACAAGAGATTGCAGGGAGGCAAAACAAGAGAGTGTATGAGAGTAAGAAGTCAAGTACTGATTCCAAGAGAGTGGCCAGGATGTCAAAAACGAGGAAGGAGGAAGCCAAGAAGAAGAAAGGAAAAAGCTATGGTGCTGGGGAGTTTTGAAACACTTAAGGTGAAAAAAAAAAAATCAATATTTTTCAATAAATTGCATTTTCTCAAAACGACATTTTTCATCATACAAATGGTCCCTCGCGGTTTCCATTTGCTCCAATTTGCATGAATACTCTCTATATATCAATACACAAAACTGTGCATGGAATTGACTCTTGATTAAATACTTTTCATGTAATTAATTTTTAACTTAAAAAAATACTGAAATTCAACGAAAAAAAAAATATCCCAATTAAAATCTTTGGATGCTATGCATAGACATTTCGCTAGCCCACGCTACGAGAGTGCTAAACTAGCCCCGGTTATCGACTGGTTACTTGTACAGGATTCATATCATATCGCTAACATTGGTTTATGAATACGAAAAATGTTTGTTCGCTGATCATCCACCGGAAGCCAGCGCTAAGAATGTCTATGAATACGGATGTTCTTACCAGTGCTCAGATTTAAAAATTAATGCGTAGTTTTATTAATTATGGGATGTAAATCTTTCACAAAAAAATTGAAAACAGAATTTAAATTACAGTCCCGCGGGGGGGGGGGGAGGCATTTGAATTTAGGCTACTCATGATATAGATATATATATATATATATATATATATATATATATATATATATATATATATATATATATTGAAGAAATTAATGTATGAAATTTGGTTCAAATGTTTATATATTACATACGTAGAACCAATCCACAAAATTTGAAAACTATTGAACCAAAACTATAGAAAATGTCAGATTCAGTCCCAGTGTTCCAAGGTAGACCGGTATACTAAAAGCCAGGTTATGAACCGACTAAACAGAAAGTAGTTGGGAGGGCGAGAGGAAAGTGCGGGTTAGAGGGGTAGCCTGTGCAGTGATGACACGTTGATTGTGGGGGGGTGGAGGGGGAGAACGAGAACGGAGCTTTTTATTGGACCTCGCGTGAAAATGTCGTCTGCTAACGAAAATATGGCAACGGAATCACGGAGACAGTGTAGCCAGTTCATTTGCAGTACCACGTGCATTACGAGTCGCATTTCGTACCAGCGTCATTAGCTCGTGCTTTCTTAAAAACAATAATTCTAATTACTAATATTGTGGATAGTATTATCGAGAGCTATATACAGTAGTTATTTCAAACATATCGGTGACAAACGCTGAACACGCTTTGAATCTCGCGCCACTATGTGGCAACAGAGCTCAGAAAGAGAGCAACAGAACGTTGCTTCCGGTTTAGTCGGTTCATAACCTGGCTTTTAGCCTAGATCATATATATAGTATATATGATCTAGGCTTTTAGCTAGGCTTTTAGCAACTTTTCCAATTCACTTGTTGGCAACATTGCACTCATTCGATCTCAGGGTTTCCCCGTTGTACATGTTTCACAATCAACTGTTGTGCAATTTCTTGTATGTATTGTTTTGAATGTCATAGCGAGGAGGTCTTAGAAATTTATTACGTATTGGAACGCAAGGCTAGGAGATATAAAGCAAACTTTATACATTGTAACAAGGTAAGAGTATTTTATCTTGGTGATGAAACGAACAGCGGTAGTACCACGTATACACTTACGTTAACTATATTAATACAGTTAGCTGTATTCTAAATGAAACAGCTTCGTAATAATTAAATTATGTACATATCTGTTAATATGCATATTTATAAACTACTGCATGCATTCTGTGAAACCATTGCGGAATATGACGACACGTCTTGTGTGGCCTTGGTTACAGCTGTTTGCTTGACCTTGACGAAGAAATTACTGTATTCCGAATAGGCCTAGTTGTAGCAGTATCCAGTTGAGATTCCTCTGTTCTATTGTTCTTTATTTGTTATATTGGGAACTCCATAATTACTGTATGGTAAGTTACGGTAGGTAATCAAACGGGGTGTTTGTATTTTGTTAAGGATTGTCGTAGGATTTCTGTAGTGCCCAGGATAGGTATTATCTTGTGTGCTTTTAGAGCGCCAGTAGGATACGATATGTTAAAAACTGCATGTCCAACATTAAATACTGAATCGGTACATGTAAGCTTTAAGCACCGCTGGTTCGCAACTCCAAATGATGTTGTTGAGTTGGGCGTCAACCGTTCAGTCCGTTGAGAGGTATCGCACAGACCCGACCAGTGTTGCCAGATCTGAAGAACCAATATATTGTACCGATATATAAAAAGTCCGAACTTTTAATTGATACACATGCGGAAGGGTTTTGTGTTCGATATATATTTTTTGCACGCACAAATACTGTAATGTCAAGCAGTGTTGTCACATTTTCGCTGTAAACATTATTTCTCTCTACAATAATTGTTTTTATACCGACATCAATACATTGATTTCGACCACTATCCACAGTGAATAAACTTTAAACTACAAGATTACTTTTAATTAAAATTGAAATTAAAATTACCAACCTTTTCTGCCATTATCAATCAACTCCATATATGACAACATTGATTTTTACTCTACATGGAGTAAATTTAAGAACTTGGAGCTTTTAAAACATGGTGCTAGTTTCGGCTCAAAACTTTATAATAAAATTACAAATCATTTTCCAAATATGAAATATTTTAAAATTGAAGCTTTTAAGAAAGAAATTTACAAAATTATTCACGATATATAATATTAACAAGCGTGTGTATTTTTTTACCTTTTATTTCTGTCGACTATATTCATGTTTTTATTGAATATTACTGGTTTGTGGTTTCTGCCTGATTGTCAATTTATATTGAATGTGTTTTTCTCTCTTTTTTTTTTCTCTTGTGTGTTTTTGATGTGAATTAAGTTACTGTATTTAGTAAACTGTCCTTGTATATTTTATGTTATATTATTGGCTAAGACCACATTGTGTCACAATACGATGTAAATATATAAAATATATAAAACAGTGAATTAATTTGTTTTATATTATATAGTGTTAAGCCATAAGATTGAATAAAAATATTTAAATTCATTGATACATAGCATTAATTCTAGTCTTGTTGGAACACACATTGAGCTACTGTGCATGAGCATACAGTTTAGAATCGATCTGAACCATGCTGGAACAAACCTATTATTTTGTTCAATTAATCGAAATGTATAACATACAAGATTATAAAAACAATGATTGCCCTACACTCGGGATTTCATTAAAAAAAAAAAAAAACTTAATCATCTCCATAATTGTGTCATAAAGAATTTCGTCTTGCTCTATTTCTGGATATTATTGCCCACTAGATAATAGGGCCTACCACATTTAATTTACAGTTTTATCATTGGTGAACCTGTATTAATAAATAACCAATGCAGTTTAATCTTTATCTGCACACCAAATAGCAAGCTTATATCCTTCTGATTTATTATATTGTAGCTATTTTAACAATATTTATATTAGTTTTACCACAAATAAATTTACCTATTTATCTGTTCATTAATCTCATATGTATAGACATTCTTAGCGCGGGCTTCCAGTGGATGGTCAGCGAACTAACATTTTTCGTATTCATAAACCAGTGTTAGCAATATGTTATGAATCCTGTACAAGTAATCAGTCAATAGCCGGGGCTAGTTTAGCACGCTCATAGCGCGGACTAGCGAAATGTCTATGCATAGCACCCATAAAGGTAAAAGGTAAAGGTATCCCCGTAACATGCCATGAAGGCACTAGGGGGGCATGGAGGTAGAGCCCCATGCTTTCCATGACCTCGGCACTAGAATGAGGTGGTGTGGTCGGCACCATGCTCTGACCATCTTTTACCCCCGGGAAAGACCCGGTACTCAATTTTATAGGAGGCTGAGTGAACCTCGGGGCCGTTCTGAAAGTTTGGCAACGAGAAAAAATCCTGTCACCACCTGGGATCGAACCCCGGACCTTCCAGTCTGTAGCCAGCTGCTCTACCAACTGAGCTACCCGGCCCCTCTTCTTACCACTCGGCCACACAGTGCTCGTGCATAGCACCCATAGTGTTTGCAATGTTCTTCCTGCTGTATCATAATGAAGCTTCCATTCCTTCAAAAAGTTCATATTAATGCTTGTCTATTATTATCTATTCTAGAAACATGTGAAATTATTGACAATAATTAAGTAGAACATTTTAAACTACATTGCAATCTTATATTTACGTTTTTTAGTGTTAAAGTACATGCAAATGGTACTTACACTGCTCGGTATTTATAGAACTACCTAAACTCCTGTTTTAAAACGAACTGATGTCTTCTAACAAAAGATGGGCAGATGGCCTAATAAACTAAATAGATTTAATATATATAAAACAGTTTCTTTTTTCGAATATTAGTAAGCCATTCCTCATGCAATTGTTTATAGCTCGTACTTAAAGAATTATTGATGTTTCAGCTTTGGTCTAAAAGAAAATAGGCTACCATGGATAATTGCCAGCGGTCCAAATACAGGTTGGTAGAAAGGGGACTGGAAGCTTTGGAGAAGGGATTGGCTGCTGATTGCAAGTTCCTTGTGGGGGAAGAAAAAGAGGTAAATACACATATAACACTAATTCTTTCAGTGAAAATGAAAATTTTAAATTCAGTGAGTAGGCCTAATTGTCTATTTGTCTAGCATATTCAGCCTGCCTGGTAGCTCCACTTCTTGCTGTTCTGTGTAAACTCTTTAATAATGAATGATCACCATTTTTTTACTCGCATAGTTTTGAATTTAAAATTTAAATTTTATGTTATATTGTTAACTAGCCGTATCCGTGCGCTCCGCTGCACCCATTAGAAATAAATATAAAGTAATTACATAATTAAAATAGGACGTTTGATCCAGGGAACATTCGTGTTTGATAGAAGGATAAATAGTTTAATATGTTACTTAATTTAAATTGCATCCAAATAATTAAAATGCGATCATTTTGGTCCAGAGATACTCAATTGGTGCAATGACAATTCCTTTAACCTGTTTCTTAATTTTTATTGCATGCAACCATAGTTTAATGAAGATTGACATCATTTAGATTTAATGTGTATATTTTATTTTATTTGTTATAGGTTTCCATTGAATTATGGTAATAACTTAATTTTAACCCTTGTTTTCTACGTATTCAGTAAATGGAGCTTGGCCCACTATGGTTGTGAACCCTCCAAATAACTTAAATTATATTATATAATATTACATATTATATTATATTATATTATATTATATTATATTATATTATATTATATTATATTATATTATATCAGAAGTTACTGTAATAACATTATAGCATTACGTCCATCTAGAGAAACTACACTTTCCAATGGTGAAATAATAATTATGGTAATTATACAAATCGGTTAATTTAGCTTCCGATATTACTTCATACAAACACAGAAACATTTCTGTAGGCTATCTTTCATAGTTTTCGAGTGTTGTTGTCCAAGGCCCCTTATAGACGAAGTCATTTGTTTTTTAATTCATTACACGGCCTTAGATGGCAGTTATTTTAATATTAAAACTCATTTATCTCATTAAATATCAGTCCCATGAAATTTTTTTAGGGAATAAAACTTATCGCAAATTATTTTTAAAGAAACTTTTGTTATGTAACATTTTTCACAAAAATCAATAATAAGCGAGATATTTCGATTTATTTAATTTAGACCCCCCCTTATAAGCCCCCTTTTAAATAATGTATTTTGAATGCCATATAGCCTAAAATCTAAGTTACAACGAACTTAATTTATATTCCAATTTTCATCGAAATCGGTTCAGCCATTATCGCGTGAAAAGGTAACAAACATATAGACAGACATACAAACAAAAATTTCAAAAAAGCGATTTTCGGTTTCAGGGTGGTTAATTATATATGTTAGGACCAATTATTTTTGGAAAATCGAAAATTAATTTATTATTAGTATAGATAAGGGAGTTACTCAGCTGTTACATACGAGGGGGACCCAAAAATAACCGTTTTTTTTTTTATTTTATTGAACTCTACATTCACAGTACTTTAGTCCCCTTCAAAGTTAAAAGATTTGTGAAGAAATATGTTGCTGTGACTGTACTGAGGGCCATTGCATCATGAATGCAGGAAAAGAATTTCACCCTCTACCTGAAAAAACCCTCCAGTCAGCAATGTCGGAAGTTGTATTTACTTGCACTTTCCTTTGTATGAAAGAATTTTACTTCCTGGCTTTTAAGGAACCCGGAGGTTCATTGCCGCCCTCACATAAGCCCGCCATTGGTCCCTATCCTGAGCAAGATTAATCCAGTCTCTACCATCATATCGCACCTCCCTCAAATCCATTTTAATATTATCTTCCCATCTAATTTATGTATATCCTTATGGGGGAATGTTGTACTCTTGACAATTAAATTTTTTGATGTGGCAAAGTTGACTAACCTAACTCCTTTGTATTAGGTGTAGGCTCTCTTTTCCAATTGTTGGTTTAAAAGTATCCTCCCGTCCTACTTTAGCATTGAAATCCCCCAATAAAACTTTCATGCGATATCTTGGTAACTGATCAAAAGTGTATTCCAATTCCTCATAGAAGCTATCCTTTATATGGTCGTCTTTCTCTTCTGTAGGGGCATGAGCATTTATAACTACGATATCGCACCATCTACCCTTAAGTACTAAATACGATAACCTGTCCTGATAAATTCGACCTTTTTTACTGCTGATTTTATTCTTTTATGTACAAAGAATCCTGTTCCTAATTGGTGATTAATGTTTCCTTCCCCATAATACAACAAGTAATCGCCTATTTGTGATATGCCATTCTCATCTAACCTAACCTCTTGTACTCCCACGAAGTCTATTCTATATCTAGCTAGTTCTTTTGCTACTAATTTTACTCCTCCTGTTCTATAAAGACTAGTTACGTTCATTGTACCAAATCTTATAACCTTTTTTCTTTGCTGTGGTCGTGCCGGAGAATCAGTCCCATTCCGAGGCTTATTGTTAGGTTTCGTAACAACCTGTTTTTTACGGTGATGGGTTGTTAGCACTTCGCCCAACCCCCAAGCTGGAGGACCATGAAAGAATTTTACCACTCAAAAGTCTTCCTTGTCAATATATCCCTGTCCTTTCCGTAAAATCTAGTCATCCTTTGAATTCTGTGGAGTTTGCAGTAAGTTTGATAGAGCAAAATGACAAAGCATAAATCTCTGTCTGTAAGGGAAAAATTACATTAGTGTTGTTCCTAGTGGTGTATCAGTGAAGTTATCTTTTTTTTTTTATTATTTTAGTAGGTTATTTTACGACACTTTAACAACATCTCAGGTTATTTAGCGTCTGAATGAGATGAAGGTGATAATGCCGGTGAAATGAGTCTGGGGTCCAACACCGAAAGTTACCCAGCATTTGGTTGAGGGAAAACCCCGGAAAAACCTCGACAGGTACCTTGCCCCGACCGGGAATCGAACCCGGGCCACCTGGTTTCGCGGCTAGACGTGCTAACCGTTACTCCACAGTGAAGTTATCTGTAGTTACTTGAACTGCTGAGAAAATGTTATTGATAATATAAGTAGGAGCCTAGGTGTACAAACACATGGCAAACAACGTAAAATGAACTCTTATTTGCATTTTTTATGAAGTAGTGTCTAAATTGTTTTTCCCATTTCATAAATAATTTCCCGTCTATAGCACTGTCCCGTTTATAACGCTTGATAGTCACAATCCCTTGATGAGCTTATTAATGGGGTTATACTGTGACTGTGTAAGTCCAGTGTACTGTGACTGTGTAAGTCCAGTGGATAGTATATTTACATGAAAAACCTCTTAATTTTAAAGTGAGCAGGTTTTATAAAAATCTCCTAATTTTAAACTGAACAGTTTTTTAAAAAATGTCCTAATTTTAAAGTAAGCAGTTTTTTAAAAAATCTCCTAATTTTAAAGTGAGCAGTTTTTTTTTTAAATCTCCTAATTTTAAACTGAACAGTTTTTTAAAAAATCTCCTAATTTTAAACTGAACAGTTTTTAAAAAAATCTCCTATTTTTAAACTGAGCAGTTTTTTAAAAAATCTCCTAATTTTAACTGAACAGTTTTTAAAAAATCTCCTAATTTTAAAGTGAGCAGTTTTTTAAAAAGCTCCTAATTTTAAACTGAACAGTTTTTAAAAAAATCTCCTAATTTTAAAGTGAGCAGTTTTTTTAAAAATCTCCTAATTTTAAACTGAACAGTTTTTAAAAAAATCTCGTAATTTTAAAGTGAGCAGTTTTTTTTTTAAATCTCTTAATTTTAAAGTGAGCAGTTTTTTAAAAATCTCCTAATTTTAAACTGAACAGTTTTTTAAAAAATCTCCTAATTTTAAACTGAACAGTTTTTTTTAAATCTGCTAATTTTAAACTGAACAGTTTTTTAAAAAATCTTCTAATTTTAAAGTGAACAGTTTTTATAAGAAATCTCCTAATTTTAAACTGAACAGTTTTTTAAAAATCTCCTAATTTTAAACTGAACAGTTTTTTTAAAAAATCTCCTAATTTTAAACTGAACAGTTTCTTAAAAAATCTCCTAATTTTAAACAACAGTTTTGTTTTAAATCTCCTAATTTTAAAGTGAACAGTTTTTTTTTTCTTTCTCTCAGTATCTGTTTACGTTTGTATAGTGATTGCGGCTATATAGTCATAGACTTTCAAATGAAACATCAACTAAACGTATGCTTAGTTCGCTCAGCTTTCTACCCAGAATTAAAAGGTTCCCATTACAGGACGTGAAGACCCACAGGGTAGTGGAAGTTAAGGCTCTCACTTGTTCAGACAGTCGACATTAATTTTATTACACCCAGGAGTAATGCATTCTTACGATCAGGAAGCATTGGGCATTTGAGGAACACTGTAGGAAGAACAATTTGTATATCAAACCTCTATGAATGTCATATCTAAAAACAACTAGCCAAAGAATTTATCTCACAGTTATATATTGCCAGCTAATATGTGTCCTTATCTTCTCCCAAACTTAACTCAGCTAATGGGATAGGAATGACATAATTTTCCCAACCATTCCATGGAAGTGTACTGTAGAAGAGGGTAAAGTCGATCAAAATTTTGCAATTTTTAATGATATTGAGGTTATGCAATGAAGCGAAGTTCCTCAGAAAATAGTATTTTGTCGTCATATCCTTCACTTATGAAATCACATTACAAGAAGTGAATTACAATTCACCAAAGTCTGATTTTTTTTTTATTTTACTTGTGATCGAAGTTACCTGTTTAAATAGGGTAAAGTCGATCACCATTGAATTTTTAATTTAAGATCGATTTTAAAATATTGCGAAGTAAAGTCGATCACTGTTTATGTTTTTAAAAACAAATTAAGTGTATTACATGTATTTTATTTGTTACAAGGGATGTAGAAAACAATAATAATCTATTATATACCGGTAAGTCTATAGGATTATACAGTGTATATTTTGTTACTGTGATCATACAATTCGATACAATTAGGCCTATAGGTCTCCACTGTACAAACGTGACTATGATTGCCAATATATAAAACATAAAAAAATTAATACTTCACATATCAACCAGGTTAAATAAATAAATAAATATCAACAAACAAAGATTCAAGAATTCAAAATTTACATTGAAATACCACACTTCAATTATAATCTAAAATGCTATTCAACATTGCTTAGGTTTATGTCAGATGTTATTTGAAATCTTCCCCTCCTCATGTCCCATCGTCAGGTACAGAGGGGTATACAAAATACATTCCTTTGGCAGTGCTTCTCTTATGCAAGAAATTCACCATAAATTCGTCTTCCTCTTTCTCCACTATCCCATCAATATAAGCTATACTATGACACTTGTCTGTTTATAAGTGTTAGTTGGAGATATTTCGGTGAAAAAATTTATTCTTCCTGCTGATCCTATCTGCTTCGAGTAGGTCGATGGCATGACTGACTTAATCCTACAAAGGTACAAGTTTTTTTTTTAATAATAAGTTTCAATACTAACATTTACGAACTGCAAAACTATTATTTCAGGATACAATCTCAACCAAAAGTACTTACGTATACTTCTTGTCTCCTTTCACTGCTGACAATAATTTAGAGTTTGTAAGACTTTGTTTTCATTTAAGAGAAAAAGTTGAGAATAACAATTTTCACTTCAACGGTAATTACACAGTGTTCCCATTGTTGGCATGCGCAGGCTTTTTGTTGTCCCTCTCGCTTACATTTACAATGTAAGGCAATGAAGTCAGCATAACAAAATTTTAACAAGTAACTTAACTGAGATAATATATCATTTTCAATAAAAATCGCAAATGGTCGATTATATACCCATTAATCGACTTTACCCATTTCTACGGTATGAGATTAGATTTCCATGACTATTACACTCTTACTACGTCATACTACTTTTGACCAATAAAACGGTACGAAAGGACGTATTTCAACCAATCATGCCTGCTTATTGTTTGCCAACATTTGAAACTGCGCTTGTCTGGACGTCAAAAAAAAAAAATATATATATATATATATATATATATATATATATATATATATATATATATATATATATATATATATAAATTACAAACCACTCCAGTCGCTGCACAGCAGTTTCAAATATGACTCACATTGGCATTCAAGAACAAGAATTAATAAAGACCACTGATCATACTATGCATCTTCTGAAATCCGATTTACAAATAAATGAAGAGCACCATTCGGAAATCCTGAATAAGTTGAATACACCATGTAGGCCTAAATCAACGAGTTCCACTTCTATTACGCACACGTCCAATATAACATCAATTGAACCACCAACCACATTCAAATTTGAAAATTGTACATTCAATAATTATTCCTTTTAAAATTATTCATGTTTATTTTTTATGTCATCGTTGTTAATTAAAACTTTTCTAACACTTATGTATATTAGTTAGGTTATGTTATACTTCTGCTATATGATATTATGGATAGTCACGTATCAGAGATTGTTTAATATTAAGATTTATTGAAAATCATCTGTCAAGTGACGTTGATTACTGGGATTCGGATAATTGAAGTGGAATGTTGCATTTTAATAAAAATGAAACTGAATCAACAAAGCCTTCTTGACTAGTAACATTGCCATCGTGTATAATAGATCGAGAACTTCTCGACGAGAAGGCATTGCTCACTACTGCCATCTAGCATGCATCTAGCGTAATATTTGTAATGTTGAGATGGTACAATAATACATTTGAAGACAGTTGTATTTTCGTAAGTCAATTAATATTTTATTGTATTGGAGTACTTCGTTACTTCTTATCTTTATATACTTTCTTCTAATCGTGTAATAGTCAGTTAAATCCCACTCGAGTTTTGATTTTCTCTAGATAAATCTGCTCGTGTTCCACTCGGAGATTTATCGATAAAATCAAAACGTCTAGTGAGATTACTGTTGATAAATTATGATGGTTCCTAATTTTCATCAACACTACATCACTGCATTAGGAATATTTTCAATGCATGCTGGATTGGTAACATTGTAGCTGTTTCTTCATGTGGTAATGGTCAAGACACATTCCTTGTCTGGCTCAGGTTTAGGAGGTGTTAACCTAAGCGATATTAAATCACATTGAAAAAGGTGAAATAAATTAGTGACAGTGTAAATATTGAACTATGTTACAGGAAATTGCAGCCTGCAAAGCTTTGTTGGCAATCGCCAGCCCTGTGTTCGAGAAACAGTTCTATGGATCTATTGCAGAGAAAGACCCTGTGGAATTGTTGGATATTGAACCTGACGCGTTCAAGAAGCTGCTTCAGTAAGATTTTTATCATTATGATAAACATAATAATAATAATAATAATCATCATCATCATCATAATAATAATAATAGTAATGGTAATACTTACTTACTGGCTTTTAAGGAACCCGGAGGTTCATTGCCGCCCTCACATAAGCCCGCCATTGGTCCCTATTCTGAGCAAGATTAATCCAGTCTCTACCATCATATCCCACCTCCCTCAAATCCATTTTAATATTATCTTCCCATCTACGTCTCGGCCTCCCCAAAGGTCTTTTTCCCTCTGGCCTCCCAACTAACACTCTATATGCATTTCTGGATTCGCCCATAAGTGCTACATTTCCTGCCCATCTCAAACGTCTGGATTTTATGTTCCTAATTACTGTATGTCAGGTGAAGTATACAATGCGTGCAGCTCTGCGTTGTGTAACTTTCTCCATTCTCCTGTAACTTCATCTCTCTTAGCCCCAAATATTTTTCTAAGAACCTTATTCTCAAACACCCTTAATCTCTGTTCCTCTCTCAAAGTGAGAGTCCAAGTTTCACAACCATACAGAACAATCGGTAATATAAATGTTTTATAAGTTCTAACTTTCAGATTTTTTGACAGAAGACTAGATGACAAAAGCTTGTCAACCGAATAATAACACGCATTTCCCATATTTGTTCTGCGTTTAATTTCCTCCCGAGTGTCATTTATATTTGTTACTGTTGCTCCAAGATATTTGAATTTTTCCACCTCTTCGAAAGATAAATCTCCATTCTGTTAGGTTTCGTAACAAGCTGTTTTTTACAGTGATGGGTTGTTAGCCCTTCGCCCAACCTCCAAGCTGGAGAACCACCCCTTATCGGCTGTCCACGACTGCTTATTCAATATATTCGCAGCTACCCTCCATATCTGGAGGCCGTCTCCTCTATCCGCAACCTGAGGACGTGCCATGCCATGGTGATAGCAATGATAATACCGGTAATAATAATAATTTAATAACAGCAGGGTACTTCGCATAGTGGATAAGTGTTGAAACTTTTACTGTTGCTGGTATAGTGCGGTATGCCGAGTCTGTGGCTACAGTACTAGTGCGTTCGCCTTCCATCCAGGTAGCCCGAGTTCGATCCTCGGTCAGATCTGGATGGAATTCGTGGTGGACAAAACAAACATTGCAGAGAGCTTTTCTCGGGGTACTCCCATTTCCTCTTTCATTCTACCCCACACTCTCCAGTTCCCCCTCATTTCAACTGTCATCTGTAATAGTAAAAATAGGCTGGGATGACGTCTTGTGGTAGTATTGGTTCCCGATGCTGATCTAGGTTATAAAAGGTTGGGGCTCTGGGCTCGTCAGAAAATTATGGGACCTTACCTGAAGGAAGGAAGGGCCGCCTGTCAGCATCGGGTTCACGAATGCCACTCGGACCATCCATCGGACTTCGATAATTATCGCATATAAGGCGTAAAATGGGCTTAAAAACCACGTAAAATGAAATATGTTTTGTGGGGAGTCATTTAGTGGAACAAGTTTGACAACCTCACTGCTGCAAAGAGGGGGTGTCTTCGTGCTTTGGCAAGTGCTATTGAATTTATTTCCATGTTGCAATTTTTTCTAGAAACAGTCAATTTCCCGCGAGATAAAAAGAAATAACACAAAATGGCAAACACATTATAATTTCAGTCATCCAAATTCTATGACCAGATTTTTAGAATTTAAAGCGTATTCCCTACTGTTCACATGGACGTGATATCTCAGTGACTGGATTGGACATTGCAAACATCCAAGCCAGTGGCATCAGAATGGTACACTCATAAGGAAGTAAGCAAGGGGACTCAGATATAGTAGCTCACAGGGGTGTAGTCGTGCCAAGGCACACCTGGGCGCCACCCCGGTACTTTTTTCTGCAACCTGGAAGTGCCCAGCTTCTTTATTTTTAATTTATCTATACTAATAATAAATCTGTAGCCGAAATTTTTCTGGTAATTTTCGATTTTCCAAAAATAATTGGTCCTAACATATATAATTAACCACCCTGAAACCGAAAATCACTTTTTTGAAATTTTTGTCTGTCTGGATGTTTGTTACCTTTTCACGCGATAATGGCTGAACGGATTTCGATGAAAATTAAAATATAAATTAAGTCGTTGTAACTTAGATTTTAGGCTATATGGCATTCAAAATACGTTATTTAAAAGGGGGTTATAAGGGACCTGAATGAAATAAATCCAAATATCTCGCTTATTATCGATTTTTGTGAAAAATGTTACTGTACATAACAAAAGTTTCTTTTAAAATCATTTCCGATAAGTTTTATCCTTTGAAAAATTTTGATAGGACTGATATTTAATGAGATAAATGAGTTTTAAAATTAAAATAACTACCATCTAAGGTGGTTTAATGAAATAAAAAACAAATGACTTCGTCTATAAGGGACAACAACAACAATCGAGAGCTATGAAACATAGCCTACAGAGAATGTTTCTGTGTTTGTCTAAAGTAATATCGGAATCTAAATTAACCGATTTGTATAATTAATTATTATTTCACCATTTGAAAGTGTAGTTTCTCTAGATGGACATAATGCTATAACGTTATTACAGTAACTTCTGGGTGAATTGAGGACAGGTAAGATTAAAATAGCTTATATTCGTTTCCTGTATTTCTTAAAATAATGTTTATGTAAGTTACATCCGTTATCAACACACTTTTTATATAATATAATATAATATATAATATAGTATAATAATAGAATATAATTTAAGTTGCTTAAGTTATTTGAAGGGTTCAGAATCATAGTGGGCCAAGCGCCATTTACGGACTACATAGAAAACAAGGGTTAAAATTAAGTTATTGCCATAATTCAATGGAAACATATTATAGGAAGTAAAATAAAGTAGACACATTAAATCTAAATGATGCCAATGTTCATTAAACTATGGTTGCATGTAAAAAAAAAATTAGGAAACATGTTAAATGAATTGTCATTGCACCAAATGGGTGGTCTTTGGACCAAAATGATCGCATTTTAATTATTTAAATACAATTTAAATTAAGTAACATATTAAACGATTTATCCTTCTATCAAACACAAATGTTCCCTGGATCAAATGTCCTATTTTAATTATGTAATTACTTTATATTTATTTCTAATGGGTGCAGCGGAGCGCACGGGTATGGCTAGTACAATAATAATTGTCTTACTTGCATCTTACTCAACTTCGTATTTTGTAAGTATTGTACGGATTAGTAGTAAATACCAGCGGAATTACCAAGAAGCAATATTATAATAATAATAATAATAATAATAATAATAATAATAATAATAATAATAATAATAATAATAATAATAATAATAATAATAACTTTTTGCGAAGCACCCTGGTACTATTTTATTTACGACTAAACCCCTGGCCTACTTCACCATCTTTTTAAGACTTGTATACTTTTGGAAGAAAGTCTAAAGAATTGCATGAACTTGTGTGGGGTGAGAATATTTTTTGATCTTGACTGGAAGCTTCAAGTTCAGTCCTGTCGAAATAAACTGATATTAGATAGCTGGCTCACAAAATACCTAAAAATAAATATTGTCGACGAAATTCTTACAATGTCTATGAATTGATTAACTCTCCCTACAATTTATATAGCAATTCGTTACTATTCCTGGACTTGCTTATAGCTCAGTATTTTATATGTAAATGGAAATAAATATGTAATTAGTGAAACCCATATCAGCAGGTTAAATCTTAAAACAAAAACTCGACTTAATTGTAGTCAAAACTTATACAAGTTACTGGAAATTTTTGCAGGTATATATACACTCACCGAGTGGATATAATATCCAGCGAAGAAGCTTTAGAACTTATCAAAGTTGCACACAAGTACTGGCTATCTGATTTGATTGAGATATGCGTGGTATACTACCTGGACAATCTTAAAGAAGATGACATCAAGGGTCTGTGCGACATTTTGAACATCTCTGTGCTGTATGACCTCGACTTTAAAGATATGGTAGTAAGGGTATGTATCTTAAACAGATAATAAATTTAGGGACCAAAATATCCAGTGTTTTGGGTATTTTAATTTATGATTGGTAATTTTTTCATCAATTATAAATTTATGTTCATTTTTTCGTAATGGCTAAGGTTTATTAATTTCTTAGGTCATATCTATGGGCACTTCATTGTGACAGTATGACTTTGTCCAAATAGATGGTCGCTCATAACATGGAGTACAGTCACCATTTGTAGTGTACTTCTAGCTGGCCTATTTTTCAAGAGGAGACCGCCTATTCTAAAGCCATAGAAGAAATGAAAATTGATTGGAATCATCCACCACATCGTATCACAGTCTACTATATACAGTCGCTCAATACGTAGTAAAAATGCAAACATGGGTAGTTGCCCACCACTAGGATCGCTACTATCGCATCATCATCGCAGATCTCTCTCCTAGTAGACGACAAAATATGTTACACTTTCGTTGTGTTCTTTTGGAAATATTAACACCTTCCTTCCATTATTGAAATATTAAATGCATAAAGTTAATTTATTATTTTAATGAAGTACTGTATATTAAATTCCACCATAAACTCGAAGATACCTACAAGAAATAGGTTAATATTATTTTTGTTTGTGCAAAACTAACTGAAATTTACTATAATCGCTTCACTCATTCAAGATTATAGCGATAATAATTAACTATGAAACCAATAAATATTAATTTGCATTTCCCTTTACAACAATAATAATGGAAATATGAATTAATGGAGTAACTTACGTGTACCGGTACTTGTAGTGTAGGCTTACGTAGTTAACAAAGTGGGATGAGGTTAAGCAATAATAATCACACCAGAATTGGAAATAAAACGTGATCAATAAATTTTATTGTAACAGACTTTTTCTACGTCTCTAGTAAAGTAACAAATAAAAATAACAACAAAATTAACAGCTATAATTAAAAACATATCCTTTGAAAAAAAAAAAAAAAGTAGGCCTAAGCAATAATAGTCCCACCAGAATTGAAAATAAAACGTGATCAATAAATTTCATTAAAACGAACTTAATTTTTCTACGTCTCTAGTAAAATATTATTATTCCAATTATTGTATTTTAGCCATTAACATTTTCATTACAACCAATAACGAACATTTCACAAGCATCAATGTGAAATACGCAACGAGCTAGCACTCGATGGAAATACGACACAGTCCAAAGTCGACCGTGGACAGTCTATTGTTTCTAGTTGCTAACCGCTTGGAGCGCTTTATCACGAGATTTGCAAAAAATCACCTCAAGCTTCGCGACTGTATATAGTAGACTGTGATCGTACCAAGCAGAACATCCAGGAGACGCAATAAATAAAAAAAATGCACGTCACTGGACTGTCAAGAACAAACTGCTGTCTCTAGGTTGAAAATATCAGGTCACCTCAAAACCATCAAATATGTGGAAAGAATTTTTAAATTTTCCATTTTGTGAAGTGCAAAATTGAACGAGCTTCTCGACATTACACACTGGATTGCATCAGCTCTTTGGCGAAGTTCAACAGGACTCAAAAAAATTAAAGGAAGTTTCGTTTTAGTTGGTTATTTAACGACGCTGTATCAAATACGAGCTTATTTAGCGTCAATGAGATAGGTGATAGCGAGATGGTATTTGGCAAGATGAGTCTGAGGATTCGCCATAGATTACCTGGCATTCACCTTACGGTTGGGAAAAACCTCGGAAAAAACCCAACCAGGTAATCAGCCCAAGCAGAGATCGAACCCGTGCCCGAGCGCAACTTCAGACCGGCAGGCAAGCGCCTTAACCGACTGAGCTACGCCAGTGGCTAAAAGGGAAGTTAATCTCATGGACATAGTTTAATCAAATCCGGGATAAGCAAGAACAACATAATTGGGTCGGTATGATGGCTGACAATTAGGATTGCCAACCCTCTCGTATTTCCCAGGATCTCCCGTATTTGCCCCTTGCATTTTTCTCCTTTATTTTTGGATAATATAAAAATTTTTATTCTAAATCTTTGATTTTGCCGTGAATGATGATTTATGTGAAGAATTTTGTTGTTCAAGACAGGCATTAAAATGTGCAGTCTTTATAGAATGTAAGGCTTGCCAGAATTGGGTTTTAGTGCTCAGCAGTTTAAAATGAAACCACCTTAATGTTATAAATTTGGAAAAACTGACTAGATTTTTCTAAGCACACCAGGTATTAATGCTCATAAAAGAGAGTGTGTTATTTTATGAGCAATAATTTAACAGATGTTCGAAACAGGAGGACGACACATTTAATTAAATCATAGCTGCAAACTGCAGTTGACTTCAACTATTACACAAGACAAAATCTGTCTCAAAATACTCGTAATTTAAGCCAGCTGCCGAAGTGTAGAATAGAGTTGTTTTTTTGATAACTGAACCGAATAATTTATCTAGTTTCTATGTGAAATTTTATAGATTCCTTAGTTCTCCCATATTTTCTTCAGAAAAAGTTGGCAACCCTACTGAAAATCGAAATGAACTGCTGCATATAGAAATAGCGTAGCATTGTTGCCACATTTGCTATATGCAAGGAGACCTGCAAGACAATTATAATAACACTGTGTCCACAATGAGATTTCAACAATTGTAAAGTCTATAACTTTTACATTTCATATTGTACAGCTGTGATTCCAGAAGGAACAGACTTAGAAACTCAAAAAGTTTATGTGGTAATGTTGTAGTGCGCGCAATAACCGTAGTGGCGCTGCAACAATAGATTGTTTCTAAAAATAGATATTCCAAACATGCGTGCACAGGCTGTGTTGTGATATGCAGAAACAGAATCCATTATTCAAGTGCAACGAAACTTTAGTCGTGTTTACAATGAGGATCCTCCGACATTCAAGACTCCTTCTGCAAAATTAAATTCGGAATATGTATGATAAGAACTTTCTTGTGTTAAATATTAACGTACCTTGTTAACATGTTTCGACCTATTTTCGGTCATCTTCGGAACTGGTCGTTGTTGGTCTTGGCGCCTCTTGTTTCCTGTGTGGGTGCGTTCGTAGTGTAGAGTCAAAGAGTGTATGTGTTTTGAAATTGAGCTGTGTGTTGAGAATGTCGTTGGGGTGTGTTTTCGTGTGTCTGTATATTTCATATTGTTCTAATGTGTTGAGTTTCTGGCTTTTTGGTTGGATGTGCAGTATTTACATGTCTGTGTTGATGTCTCTGTAGGTGTGGTTGGCATTTGTGATGTGTTCTGCATATGTAGAGGTGTTTTGTAATTTTGTTATGGCTGTGATGTGTTCTTTGTAACGTGTTTGAAATGATCTGCCTGTCTGTCCTATGTAGAAGTTGTTGCAAGAACACATCACAGCCATAACAAAATTACAAAACACCTCCACATATGCAGAACACACCACAAATGCCAACCACACCTATAGAGACATCAACACAGACATGGAAATACTGCACATCCAACCAAAAAGCCAGAAACTAAATACACTAGAACAATATGAAATATACAGACACACGAAAACACACCCCAACGACATTCTCAACACACAGCTCAATTTCAAAACACATACACTCTTTGACTCTACACTACGAACGTACCCACACAGGAAAAAGAGGCGCCAAGACCAACAACGACCAGTTCCGAAGATGACCGAAAATAGGTCGAAACATGTTAACAAGGTACGTTAATATTTAACACAAGAAAGTTCTTATCATACATATTCCGAAGTGATGCAGTGTTAAAAGTTGTGTAATCAAGATGTATATGTAAAATTAAATTGTTGGACTGATTTTCTTTCAAGAGGATACTGTCCTATCACTGGTAACAGTTACTTGGATATGAAGAGTCCACTGCAAGAATGATGGATGTCACTTTCTTGTCGAAAATGAACCAAGACTGTCAATGCATAGCTTAAGACATATAGAATGTACATACAGAGTTATATGGCATTAACAGTGATAGTCGTCCAGTAATGATCGGAAAATCACAGTTAAGCTTTGAGCGCTAAGCATTTCAAACTTTCAATTGCTTCTCCTGAAAAATGTATTCCAAATGACATCCATCATTCTTGCAGTGGACTCTTCATATGTTGGAGAATTTTGCCGTGCCACTGACAGCAGCCAACAATAATCTTTCAGTAGGACGATGCTCCACTCCACTGGAGCCTTAACCTCCCGACAGTTTTTAAATGATACATTCTCCATTCCCCAATTGTTGGATTGGCTGTGATTGTTCAATTCTTTGGTCTCCATGTTCCCCGACATTACCCGACTAATTTTTTTCTTCTGGAGGTACGTCAAAGGCAAAGTATACACTCGAGGCGCCTATGTGCAAGTGCACTGAACTGAATTATGTGAGTAACACTAAAAACTTGAGAGTTACATTATCATTTTCATGTATAGTAATTATAGTATAGCCTACACATTTTCCTTTCCACTTTATTATTGGACATAAGCGTTTAGTTAACTCCCTTAATAACAGTAATCTTTCAGTTGTTACCCTTAACAACACGCTAATCCCTTATTCATCTGTCGTAAAAAATCTTGGCTTCTTTTTTGATAATAATCTAAGTTGGAATTTTCAAGTTAAAGAAACAATAAAAAAAATCTGTTCCTCCGTTCACTCTTTGAGTCGCTTGAGAAACTTCTTGCCCCAGCAACTAAAACTTACCCTAGTACAAACCCTAGTAATGCCGCACTTCGATTATTGTGACGTTTTGTTAAGTGACCTAAGTTCTGAACTGTCAGTCAAGTTACAGCAAGCTCAGAATATGTGCGTCAGATACGCGTGTGCAACATCCGACGATATGATCACATATCACCGTCCTTCGCAAGTCTCTCGTGGCTCCGACTTAAAGAACGCAGAACTTTACACTCTTTGTCTTTACTCTTTCGAATTCTGCACTCCTCAACACCAAATTACCTTTCGTCTCGTTTCTTTTATCTATACTCTAACCACGACGTAAATACCAGATCACTTATCTGTGGCACGCTAAGTATACCTCTTCATAGAACATCTTGTTATTCCTCATCTTTTACAATATCCACCTCGCGTCAATGGAATTCCTTGTCACAAAGTATTAGGGGCTGCAAGACAACAAACACCTTTAAGAACAGCTTAAAAGATAACCATATTAGCATTTCACTCCAATCATACTGATTTAAACTATCACTGACTACACTGTTAATTTTTTCTTTAGACATCATCCTGATTGTGCTGTATTTTCAAAATTGTCTCATAATAATCTCTTTCCATTATCTAATATCATTTGAAATATATTAACATTCTATGTATTTTAGTTTAATTCTGCTACACAGTTTATTTCAGTGTTTAATTAATAGTTCATTGTATTTTGTTGTTTAATTCGTAAATAACTCCTGTATACATGTAACTCTCATCTAAATCAAATTGTTGAATTCTTTGCAAGTTCATGCATATGTATA
Organism: Periplaneta americana; assembly: GCF_040183065.1. Lineage (NCBI taxonomy): Eukaryota > Metazoa > Arthropoda > Insecta > Blattodea > Blattidae > Periplaneta > Periplaneta americana. Next base: position 162,081,687 of record NC_091122.1, on the reverse strand, counting down.
TACACTTTTTGCTGGTTGAGTGGAAGAGAAGGCCTTACGGCCTTAATTCTGCCAGCTAAAATAAATCATTATTATTATTATTATTATTATTATTATTATTATTATTATATATTTGTTTAAAAATGTTGGAGTCTCATTGTGACATCATGTAGCCTATATAAAATCCGTGTATCAATAAGATAAACACAATTGACAATTGAGTGAGAAAGTGGCAATATACTTTAGTGTACCTATTTGAAATTTGACCATTGGAAAACAATGGAATTGGCATGAGAGTTCTTAAGGGCCTTCTTTGCATCAAACTCATAGCTTGCCACCTGTCAATCATTATACCAATTGAATTATGACAATGACTTATGCCTTGTACATTTTAGTGAAATCACTGTTAATGCACAGTTGCTTAAAACTCGAGATTTCTATTCCTTAACTGTCTACCATAACTTGGCCCTAAATAATCTTATGTTTTAAGTTTAATGTTTTTATATCCATAGGGAGGCTATTAAAAATGTTTACTGCCATATAACGCACTCCTTTCAGATAGCACAGTAGACTTGCCGATGGAGTCTGAAAGTCATTTTTTGATGCGTATTTATGCTGTGAACTGTTGAATTAATTACAAAGTTTTCACGATTACATACGAGGAAGTTTATTAATGAAAAAATATACTAACAAGCCATGGACATTATTTGTAGTTTTTTCAAAATGAATCTACATGATTCCCTTGATTTGGCACCTACCATTTTTCTAATTATTGTACTCTTTTTATAGCAGGAATATACTGTTACTATTCTGTAAAATTTCCCCAGAATATTATTCCAAAACTCATTAGCGAGTGGAAGTATTGTTTTTAAGGTATTGATATTTACTGTCTCTCACATAGATCTGGGGAACTATTAATAATGGAATTCCTCAAGGATCAATATTAGGTCCCCTACTTTTTCTAGTGTTTATAAATGATCTTGCCCCCCTAATAAAAGATGTAGGTCATCCCATATTATTTGCAGATGACACAAATATAGTAATTACAGCCAATAACTACAACACATTCCAATCTTCAACAGAGGAAATTCTCTTCAAAATATGTGACTGGTTCTCAGTCAATAAATTGGTATTAAATTGTAACAAAACTAACATAATTCAATTTAAATCCTGTGCAAATTCAACCTTGCAAATTTCTAGCGCAATAATTAACAACAGATCCCTATTAGAAACAACGACAACCAAATTTCTTGGCTTAAAAATCCATAATGTGTTAAATTGGAAAAATCATATTAAAGAAATTACCCCCAAACTAAATTCAGCTTGTTTTGCTATGAGATCTATGCAAAAGATAGTAAATATCAATACCTTAAAAACAATATACTTTGCATACTTCCACTCAGTAATGAGTTTTGGAATAATATTCTGGGGAAATTCCACAGATAGTAACAGTTTATTTCTATTACAAAAAAGAGTAATTAGAATAATAGTAGGTGTCAAATCTAGCGAATCTTGTAGGACTATTTTAAAAAAACTACAAATAATGCCCATGGCTTGTCAGTATATCTTTTCATTAATAGTCTTCCTCGTATGTAATCGTGAAAACTTTGTAACTAATTCAACAGTTCATAGCATAAATACACGTCAAAAAAATGACTTTCATACTCCATCGGCAAGTCTATCATGCTATCAAAAAGGAGTGCGTTATATGGCAGTAAACATTTTTAATAGCCTCTCTATCGATATAAAAAATGAAACTCAAAACATAAGATTATTTAGGGCCAAATTAAAGAAGTACCTAATTTCTCACGCCTTCTATTCTGTAGGTGAATTCATGACATTCAATAACACTTCATGAAATTGATACTAAAACTATGTGTTGTACTAGTAGACTATATTGTAAATCTAGTCTGTATATATATTTTATCTAGATTGTGACTATAAATTAAGACTTTATAATAGTATTAAGTTTTTTGACTTGTTCCATATTCTAGCTGTAAAGCAATGTATGAATACCATGGAATGTTAATAAATACAATATAATACAATACTAATAGCAAAATAGGCTGAATTTAGTTTGGGGTAATTTCTTTATTATGATTTTTTCAATTTAATACGAGTATATTATCGATTTGTAAGCCAAGAAATTTGATTGTCCTTCTGAGTGTGATCAGGATTAAGCTTTTGGGTATTCCACCATGTCTTGGAAATTTCAAGTTCCAGTACATGGTGGAATATCCGAAAGCCTAAATCTTATCTATTGCTAATACATTCATATTGTATTTTTTTAATTGTTTCAGAGAGCACAACAGAATACAGATCTACTCTTAAAGAGTAAAGAGTTTGTGGATCTAAGTGTGGATGGCGTGATATGTATAGTGCAGCGAGGACAACTTAATGTGAGCAATGAGATGGAGCTCATAGATGCAGCAGTGCTGTGGGCAACTGCTCGTTCTGAAGAAAAAGACACCTCACTGAGTGGAAAGTCAGTGAAGTCTGTCTTAGTAGAAACAGGTGTATTCAAGCATCTGAGGTTTCTAACATTAACCAATGATCAGCTTAAATTGGTGAATATTCTAAGTGATGAAGAGATGAAAGCCACCAAATACTCCATATATTCTGGAAGTGATCTTCCACCTCCTGTCTCCATTTGTTCTATAAGCAAACCTCGAAATTTTAAATCATTTCTAAAAAACATACAGTCTGAAGAAGTTAGATGCAAAAGGTCTATCTTGGAAGTATCTCAGCCTGGCATTATAGGTGAACGATTTGAAGTATGTGGAAAAACGGGACCATATAATTTAATAGATGTAAAAATTTGCTCTCAGATGACCAATACCACTCCAGAAAATTATGCTGCTTATGAGGAAGAACTGGAAGTGGAAATCATCAGATTGAAAGAACAAATTACAGGTTTTCGTTGCAATTATGTTAATGATCATATTATCGCCACAGGTTATTTCAAAGGTAGAGTAAAATACAATGACATCATTACAGTACCTTTGGATTTAAAACTGGGTGTGAGTGGGTTTCATAGAGTAACTGAAGGAGATAAATTTAAAATACAGGTAACCTTCCACAAAGTAGGAAAATATCCTGCATATCAAGCAAATACTTCACCTAAAATATTTAACGTTTCGAAGTCTAAAGGAATTGTGGTGGAAATCAATTATACATCCTGAAATCCTAACATTGCAACAAATGATCTGTAATGCTCAGTCCAGTGAAGACAATTTCTATACTAGATCCTTTACCAGCGGCGGATTTTCAGGGGAGGCAAGGGAGGTCGTGCCTCCCCTAATATTTTACCAGAACACAATATGGCAGTAATAATTTCAGCTGAATTAAGATCACAGACAAGTTACAGCAAATGACGAACATTTTTCCTTTCATATTAATTTTACTATTCACTAAGACTAAGATGTAAGTTACGTAAAGTCAACCACATCCAGTTGGTAATGTCCGTTCGCTATACTGTAGATAGTACAAATAATTCGTACTGAAAAATAACAGATAGCGCTGTAACCCGTATAGTCGACATCTAGCAGCCTGCAGTGTCTATGCGAGAGCGGGAGAGAGGAGTCGGCTACATGATGCTACTCCCAGGTAACCATGACAACAGCAATTCAGCCAATAAGATAGCTGGTTAGAAGAGTGTTTAAACTTGACTAGAACGCGTGAGGGGAGCGGATTTGGAGACGTCCTACCCACCGCTGACAACTGTACTGCTTATAGTCACGGCTGGTTTCGGCTGTATTGGGAAGCTCTCTCTCGTTCTCTCTTCTTGGTTTTAGAAAATTGAGTCACGTGTTGTTAGTTTTCTCTCCCTGCGTAAAAGTTTTCATTTATGTTCTTAGATTTTCTCTTGTTTGTGGGTGTTCTTGTTATTTTATTCTTTTGTGTTACGAAATGTATTTACTTATACAGTATTTTAAATATATCGAGAGTTTAGAAACAAATGCAGATTTGACTCTAGCTTCTTCGAGTAGCAGTTATTCAGTATGTTGTGACCTATTTGATCGGTTTGCGAAGAAAGAGGAACATCGAGTTAATTTGCTGTAAAATTAGACTATATAATAGTAATGAGCAAGCTCCGGATTCTTAGATTCGAATCAATTTTGTTGCAGTCTACTTACTCTCGAAATATTGCTTTTCTTATTCGTTTTATGTAGCAAAGCGTAACGTTCTTAAATTCAATATGACCTAAAAAGACCTAATTCGTAGGTTAGGACTTGGAGTGTCCTAAAGAAAGGCAATCTTTACCAAGCCATTGTAATATATTAATAATATGTTGTTTATTTTTATTTTTTTCCCGTAAAATCATATAAGTTCATAAACATAAGATTTAAAATCCTAAAACATAAATTGGAAAACCTAATTTTAGTTTCTTAAAACCTATAAATTCTGCGCTTGGTAATGAGGTACGTTACAGGCCTTATATTTTTATATTCTCATCATTCACGTCTTGGCCTCCCCAATTTTCAAACCCACCGTCCGCTACTGTCCTTTACTGTTTCACGAATTTGGTACCAGGAGCTTGGAGATCATTGATTGCAAAAGGACTCTCTCCATCTCTCTCCCCTCTCCCCCTTCCTCTCTCTCTCTCTCTCTATTGTATGTGTCACATCATCACTGGCACGACAGCCCTATGTGGACCTTGGCCTTCTGAAGAAGTTTTACCTATTCTTCCCTATTTAATACCGAGCTCTTCCAGTTCTTAATTTCAATTATCTTTACAATCTCTCTCACACCTTCTTCCCACATATATACATATATATTTTATTAAAAAGCAGCTTCCTGAATTTACAGGCTTCCATTTTGACAAGGTAAAAATGTTTTCAAGGAACAGAAAGGGATACCATAATTAAATATATAAATGAGATTCATTTTTAAATAATGACAATTAAGGTACCATTTTCATTGTATTCAACAAAATATATAGTAAATAAATTATGGTTTATTTAACGACTCTCGCAACTGCACAGGTTATATCAGCTTTGCCGGTGTGCCGGAATTTTTGTCCCGCAGAAGTTCTTTTACATGCCAGTAAATCTACTGACATGAGCCTGCCTCATTTAAACACACTTAAATGCCATCGACCTCGGCCGGGATCGAACCAGCAACCTCGAGCATAGAAAGCCACCGCTATACCAACTGCGCTACCGAGGGCATCTATATGGTAAATTCTTATAAGAGTCACTGTTGGTGATTACTTGGAAGGTAACAGCTGGCTTGTGGTACTGCATCCTATTATAAAATATTCTGTGATAATGTGTCGAAATGTTTCGCAATTAATCATTCTTATAATATTCTGTTAAACAGTACCTCCATTTGTTTATTATTTTTAAATCTATATATTTAATCTACTGTACCTACCAGTAATCCATCTCGAAATGTTTTTAAGTACAGTAATATTTACATTTTAACGAAAGAATTAATAGAAGAAACCATCAAAGTATCGAGAAGAGACAACAGCAAAGATGCAGTTAGGATAGGTAATCAAGGATTCCAGAAAATCTATGAATTCCAATATTTGAGACATAAAATCACAGACAAAAATTTAATACAAATAAAAATTTTTCATCGCATCTCAAAAGCAAACAGACGCTTTTTTTGTTCTGAAATCATAAATGATTTCCAAAACTCTTACTACAGCCACAAGAATAAGAAGCTACAAAACAATAATTCCCCTAATTTTAATATACTGCCCCAACAACAAAGTGGGAAAAACGACAATTACAACCAGCTAATTTAAAAACACAAGAAAGCTTCTTATCAAAAGTTACAAACATAAAAACAGAGAACAATCTTCCTCAATCTAAAGTATATATGAACAGAGAAAATTCTGTAACCTTTGAACCAACTAACACCAGTGGCATAGCGTCAATGTAAGCTAAAAAGCTTAGCTTCCCCAGTTAATAATAATTTCATAATAAACCTGCAGTTTATGGAGAAAATTATTTATTAATTTTAATAGAATTTATATTTACGCGTTAAATATTGTGATGCGGCAGTTCAGGATGATTTGTGATGCAGCAGTAAACAAGAAGCCTGCACACACCAGCTTCCAAGCAGACCGGTTTCTTCTGTGTAATCCACCCCGCAGATTTTCCATCCCTTTTAAACTACCCTAGTCGCAAGGCTCGAAAAGAAGCTAGCTTTAACATTTAAAATAAGTAGTTTCCGAGTTATCCCTATTCGTCAGTTATGTTCAGTTGAAGTGTTAGTGTGCATTGTGGCTGATATAATAAATAATGAGCGAAATAACAGTTCCTGACACTAATTTACTTGAATTGTTTAGGACAATTGTATTATAAAGACTGACTTACGAACAAAAGTGTGATTTAAAAAACAAAAGACCGACTCCCTTGCTGTCAATGAAGAACACAACCAAAAGACAGACGCATACTTACGTAATGATACTAATATTGTGATTTCTCTAAGTATAACAGGGAGTGAGCTAATGTTATACGTATACGTGTCTATTTGTTAAGAGATATGTGTAAACCGTGAAATCATATTTTACTACGTATCATTTGAGGTCATGCCTTATTGGTGTTACTTACGATGTTCTAACCAATCTTCGACTGCTGATTTGAAATTGACTACTATTTATTTTAAGACTGTATTTTTGTAATACGTTTTCTCATATTGCATGAAAGACAACTTGAGTTAGCTTCCTCTGCTCAAAATTTCATGCTACGCCACTGACTAACACCCAACTAGAATTAGAAGAATCAGGTACATAATCCAAAACATTGAAACCTGTATTGAAGGGTGCAAGCTGTGAATAACAGGTACCCACCAGAAGAATGGTTACACATATACTTAGATGGGTCTACAGATAATAGTATGATAAGAACGTTAATACGTTACGTATTAAGGTACGTTAATAATATTTAACACAAGAAAGTTCTTATCATACATATTCCGAAGTGATACAGTGTTAAAAGTTGTGTAATCAAGATGTAGATAATAGTAATTCAGGATCAGGAGCTACATGTGAATTATTATTATTTTATTAACCAGTTGGACATCATACGACAAATTTTGATGCAGAAATAACGGCCATTCATATTGTGTTACAACAGCTCTTATATAGAACAAATAAATTTAAAAAATTGTCATACTCACAGATTCTAAAGCAGCAATCTATGCACTTAACTCACATAGAATTATGCCAATCCAAATTCAGGAATGCCATAAAATGATACAACTTCACAAGTTACAGAAAATAATCCACTTGCAATAGATACCTGTACACTGTGGAATTGCTGGCAACGAAACTGTTGATCTCCTTGGAAAAAAGGGCTCCAGATTAATTCCAAGTAAAACTAAGAATATATCTTTCATATCTATAAAACGACTAATTAAAAATAAATATAAAGACAAATATACAGAATTTATACTCAAACAAGCTAAGGTTAAAAAATGAAATATTTTAATAAATAAACCAGGAATCATTCCACACCCCATAAAATGGCAGTAGCAAAATTTAGACTAATTATATAACAGGATTATTTAGTGAAACATCTAAGCAAATGAGGTATCGAATAATTTCAAGGGAAAAATTGTTCCGGGGCCGGGTATCGATCCCAGGACCTCTGGTTGAACGTACCAGTGCTCTTACCAACTGAGCTACCCAGGAACTCCACCCGACACCGTCTCAACTTTTCCCTTTATATCCACATGACTCGCATGGGCTGACAAAAAGGCCAGAGACCCACATTGAGTGCACACAATCTCTGTATGACTTGGAATTGTGGTTTTCTGTTACCGTACACAGTGACGTATATATTATGCAAATCTAGTCTTTCAGGTAAAGCTCCCTGTAAAGCAGATTTGAATAATTTCAAGGGAAAAATTGTTCCAGGGCCGGGTATCGATTCCGGAACCTCTGGTTGAACGTAACAATGCTCTTACCAACTGAGCTACCCGGGAACTCCACCTAACACCGTCTCAACTTTTCCCTTTATATCCACACGACTCGCGTGTGTACGTTAACAGAAAACCACAATTCCTAGTCACACAGAGATTGTGTGCACTCGATGTGGGTCTCTGGCGCTTTGTCAGCCCACGCGAGTTGTGTGGATATAAAGGGAAAAGTTGAGACGGTGTCGGGTGGAGTTCCCGGGTAGCTCAGTTGGTAAGAGCATTGGTACGTTCAACCAGAGGTTCCGGAACAATTTTTCCCTTGAAATTATTCAAATCTGCTTTACAGGGAGCTTTACCTGAAAGACTAGGTTTGCATAAATGAGGTATCTATACCAGTACAAATCCAAACTGTCCCCTATGCAACAAGAAGAGGAAATGGCTGAAGAACATCTTCAAACCTGTGAAGCAGTACCTGCTGAATCCATCACAGAGAGATACTGGAGAGAGCAAGAGCTAATGGCTTCATTGCCAGAACCAAGCATTTGATAACAACATTTTAATATATTGAGCAGAAACGTGGGTTTCAACAAAGAAACAGATAGGGTCTAATAATTTTGAAAATAAAATATTGAGAAAGATTTTTGGCCCCATTCAAGAAGATGAACAGTGGCGAATTAGGAAGAATATGGAATTAAGAAGCCTGTATCTGGAACCAGAGGTTGAAGCACTAGTTAAAAGTATACTTGTTTTTTTGAAAGATGGGACATGACAGTTAAGCGGCCGAGCTTGGAACTACAGTGCTATGTTGCCAATATGGACTACCACGCTGCCAGCTGATGGAAGCTAGCAATTGACGTTAAGATGGCTGACGTTAAAACATTCATTGACAATTGACGCGAAGGTAAGAAAACAATACAAAAATCGACAGAGAATCAAACACAAAACGTACCAATGCTAACATTGTGTGCACAATAAATGTGGCCAAGAGAGCTATAAGCACTCGCAATGTGGAAACAGTAAGTTTGGCAACTCAACCGTTATTACCATAGCAACAGGCATACCACACTATGTGACATTCAGTTGTTTTTCCGATCGCAACGCTCCTGTCATGTAAGTAGTATAGAAGATTGAGCTCGTTATGACATACAATAAGAAGAGAGGAACAATCCCTGATAAAAGTTACTTGGGAAGAACTACAAGTTGAAAGAAAACCCAGATTCCGCTGAAATGACCAAGTGCAAAGGAATCTGGGACGAACAGGAGGAAATAGACCATGGCGGAAGATAGAGAAGCTTGGAGGAAAATTGTGATTGAGGCCAAAATCCTTCTGAGGTTTGATTGATTCATTATTTACTTTTTGGAATGGGTAAATTGTCCAACAGTAGTGATTCTGTTAAAATGGATGTAGGTCTATTGTATTTTCCAATTACAGACTACAACATTAAATCAAGAATGAATATGATTTTAATTGAAGTATACCGGTACTTCTCTTTCTATTGAAGCAATTTATTTAGTCCTACAAAAATACAAAAAAAAAAAAAAAAAAAAAAAAAATGGTATTACTATAATTTGTAACATAATTTTATATAAACAATTATGTTACAGAAACAAAACTAAATTCAACATACATACAGGAAAAAAGTATTGTAGGTATGATCACATATCACCATCCTTCGCAAGTCTCTCGTGGCTCCGACTTAAAGAACGTAGAACTTTACACTCTTTGTCTTTACTCTTTCGAATTCTGCACACTTCAACACCAAATTACCTTTCGTCTCGTTTCTCTTATCTATACTCTAACCACGACGTAAATACCAGATCACTTATCTGTGGCACGCTAAGTATACCTCTTCATAGAACATCTTGTTATTCATCATCTTTTACAATATCCACCTCGCGTCAATGGAATTCCTTGTCACAAAGTATTAGGGGCTGCAAGACAATAAACACCTTTAAGAACAGCTTAAAAGATAACCTTATTAGCATTTCACTCCAATCATACTGATTTAAACTATCACTGACTACATTGTTACTTTTTTCTTTAGACATCATCCTGATTGTGCTGTATTTTAATTGTCTCGTAATAATCTCTTTCTATTACCTAATATTATTTGAAATATATTAACATTCTATGTACTTTAGTTTAATTCTGCTACACAGTTTATTTCAGTGTTTAATTAATAGTTCATAGTATTTTGTTGTTTAATTTGTAAATAACTTTTGTATACATGTAACTCTCATCTAAATCAAATTGTTGAATTCTTTGTAAGTTCATGCATATGTATATACACTTTTTGCTGGTTGAGTGGAAGAGAAGGCCTTACGGCCTTAACTCTGCCAGCTAAAATAAATCATTATTATTATTATTATTATTATTATTACAAAAAGATATTTTCAGAAATCATTTCAGCACCAATTATATTTAAAAAGTGGTTTTAGAAAATAATCTTTCTGTTTGTGTACAGCTTATTCTTCTGAATTAGAGAGAGAGAGAGAGAGCGCGCGCGCACGTGTGCGTGTGTGATCTTCATGACATGTGTTAGAAATAATAATAATAATAATCATCAACTTAAGGGATTAGGCCTTTCGACCTGTTCCATCCTCTCAAAAAAAAAACTGATCCATCTCTTCATAGGTCTTCCTCTCTCTTTTCTCCCTTTAAGCTTATATTGTAAGACCTTTTTCGTAATGCGGGAATCTGACATGCATGACACATGATCATAATAATTTTCTTGATATTCTTTTATTTTATTATTTAAATTAAATATGTTCAATAATTCTTCTCTTATTGCCTCATTATATTGTTTATCTGACCTATATTCAGCAACTGCCTTCAAGAATCTCATTTCTAATACTTTATTATGTTTTTGTAAGAGACCAGCATTCCGAGCCATAAAGAAGATTTGGAACCACTAAGACTTTGTAAAATTTTAAAATCGTATCTTTTCGTGGTTTGATTGAAAGTGTCCTTATTGTCCTGTAGCCTATATGATTAAAACTCTGTAGCCTAATTTCTTTTGTAGGTCTAGTTCTCTTGTGGTGCCGATTTCACACCCTAAATATTCGAAATTTGTAACTTGTTCTATTGTAGTATCATTGATTAAAATTTTACATCGTAGTTGAGTTTTACCCTGGAAAGCTTAAACTTTTGTTTTTGTTGGAGGTATAGTTAGATTATAACCTGAGGCTATGTTTTGTAGTTCATATACTAATTTCTGGAGACTGTATTCTGATGCAGATAATAATAATAATAATAATAATAATAATAATAATAATAATAATAATAATAATAATAACAACCAATTAGACCTAACAGATCTGTGTTGGGTGTTGTTGATAGCTTGTGTCATGTAACTGAAGTGCTTGTTCACATAACTGAAATCCTATTATTGTTCATTCGAAAAACATGCTGCAATCAATTGTTTTTGTACTTTTGAATTCTTTCTTCAGATGATGTTACTTTTAATTCTTTTAAAATGCCTTCAATTTTCTTATATTCGAAGTGTGTAAACTCCGGTTTTTTTGGAAAATAGCATTTCAGTCGACTATATTTTTTTCTTATACCAGTATTTTTTATTTCTTCCTTTCTTACAAATATGCACAAAATGTAATCATTTAGGCCTATGTATACTTCAAAAGCAACATAATATGATTTGAACCATTATGCTATGTTTAGGCCTAGTACTCAAAACTATTCTCTTTTTTTCTCGATTTTTTTTTTTTTTAAATTTTTATCACACAAGAAATGCTGCCAAATTAGACACTGCAGATTGCATTACCACTAAAATGTTTAATTATGAATAACTGGAAGATTCTGCAGTATGGTACCTCATGCTAGTTAGGAAATAAGGTTTCCAAAGACCTCAGATTTCCTGATAAATCTAGTTTGAGAATTGGGTCAGAGTTTGGAGGGAGGGGGAGAGAGGGAGGAAGAAAGAGAGGGATGATGAAAGTATATATTATTTAATTATGTCACAATACATAAGTATACTAACATAGTAAGTGGCTGGAGGAGATAAAATTATTTGGAAGTACTACCTCTTTAGGATATTGATGAAAAGCATTAAAAGAAGAAAAAAAAAAAGTACCGGTATCTCAAATTCAGTGGCGTAGCATGAAATTTTGAGTAGGGGAAGCTAACTCAAGTTGTCTTTCATGCAATATGAGAAAACGTATTACAAAAATACAGTCTTAAAATAAATAGTAGTCAATTTCAAGTAAGCAGTCGAAGATTGGTTGGAACATCGTAAGTAACACCAATAAGGCATGACCTCAAATGATACGTAGTAAAATATGATTTCACGGTTTACACATATCTCTTAACAAATAGACACGTATACGTATAACATTAGCTCACTCCCTGTCATACTTAGAGAAATCACAATATTAGTATCATTACGTAAGTATGCGTCTGTCTTTTGGTTGTGTCCTTCATTGACAGCAAGGGAGTCGGTCATTTGTTTTTTAAATCACACTTTTGTTCGTCAGTCAGTTTTGATAATACAATTGTCCTAAATAAATTCAAGTAAATCAGTGTCAGGAACTGTTATTTCGCTCATTATTTATTATATAAGCCACAATGCACACTAACACTTCAACTGAACACAACTGACGAAAAGGGATAACTCGGAAACTACTTATTTTAAATGTTAAAGCTAGCTTCTTTGTGAGCCTTGCGACTAGGGTAGCTTAGGAAGGAATGGAAAATCTGCGGGGTGGATTACACAGAGGAAACCGGTCTGCTTGGAAGCTGGTGTGTGCAGGCTTCTTGTTTACTGCTGCATCACAAATCATCCTGAGCTGCCGCATCACAATATTTAATGCGTAAATATAAATTCTATTAAAATTAATAAATAATTTTCTTCATAAACTGCAGGTTTATTATGAAATTATTATTAACTGGGGAAGCTGAGCTTTTTAGCTTACATTGACGCTACGCCACTGCTCAAATTCTGTATTGCAATTGAGGGGGTCAGCGCAACAGTGATCTAAACCACTGTTTTTAATGTAGAAAAAGCAAGTTAAAGTTATATATAGATACTCGTATAAGTGATTTTTTTTAGAGGGAAAATTACATGCTTCCTAACAAGCTATATAATCGTGCATTGGTCTATTCCACTTCGTAGGAAGATAGTTCACGTCGAAATCAATAGAAGGCTCAATATTTAATTTTTCGCATTGAGGAAGGTTAGACCACTGTTGCGCTGACCCCCTCAATTGTATTTTCTTTGCATGTGTTTCTTCTACGACCTACGTTGTGTGTATATAAAAAGATAATATATTTGTACTCATTTTTTTAAATAATACCGTAGTACATTATTTTTGATGCAGTATAATATTTTTACAAATAGATTTCATATGAAATTATGTAAGACCACAATCGTTATGTACTGCCAGGAGTGGTGTTTTGTATTATCGCCGCACTCTCATGCTTAACATTCGGCAGGTCTTTGAAATTTAATTGTATTATTGTTTTCAATTTCTTGTGTCGCCTCTCCAATCACTCGCCTCAATTTCAATATTGCAATCAATAAGCTGCTTCCATTATAAAATGACACCTACTTGTCTAATCCGCGTGGACTAAAATCGAGGTTGCAATGTCTTGTATGTGCTGAGGACGAACATTAAAGGTACGGTCACACATCGCTACTTTTGCAGCGCAACTTTTGTACTGCAGCTGCAAAAGTTGCGTGTCGTGTTCACACGCAAGCCAAAAGTAGCGCGCTGCACGCTACTTTTCGTGCTGCGCAACTCGAGTGCTGCAAAACTTGCAACTGGAGGTTGCAAGCATAGACAAATAAATAGAGGTTGCAAGTCTGTTCACACACAAGGCGCTACTTTTGCAGCCGCAGTCATGCTGCAGGTTTTGATCTCCGTGTTGACTTCTCAATATACATTTTGTGGTTATGTTCGCATTATTAATAAACTCATGCGAAAGCTTCCTTATCTATTATTTGCTTTTCTGTCGTATCTAGTATTCAGAAATTGACATTATTTTTACTATAAAGCTTTTAAAAACGCCTATATACTTAAATGATAACCAACAGTATATTCACGTAATCAATGTTGGCAACCCTCCTGTTTGGAACTACGCTACGGAAAATTTAAAAAACGAATTATATCGTCAGCAATTGTGCTCAGACTGTGTTGTGTATTTAATAACAGTTACAAATAATTTATTTTCATCACATTTAACATTAAAATATATCCAAACAATAAAAGTATCATTGGCACATTTGGATGGTAACACTGGTTGCAACCGCAGCAAAAGTTTCAACAAAACCGATATCAAAAGTGCTGCGGCTGCAACCCTGAGAACCCTGTTCACACGTCGCTACTTTTAAGCTGCACGCAGCATGGAAAAGTAGCGGTCAGCAGGTTCGGCAGCCGCTACTTTAAGGGTTGCACTGTTGTTCACACGTCGCAGTACAAGAGTTGCGCAGTTTTTTGTACAGCGCTGCAAAAGTAGCGACGTGTGACCGTACCTTAAGGTATGTGATTAAAAATTATTATTAAAGAGTTATTATTGAGAGTTAAGAATGTCAACGTACTCGTATATGAAATAATAATAATAATAATAATAATAATAATAATAATAATAATAATAATAGTCATTTAACAATATAAAAAACTAGTGCTTATTCTTATCGAGGAAGTACTGTTCTCCAACCAGGAGATAAACCGTGAAAGGAATGTGCTTACTATTGCGACATCTATTGGAGCGAAGTAGATATATAATATTATCGTTATAACGTCTGTTTAAAAACCATGCGCTCTCCTGCATTTGTTATTTCCTGTATGGAGAGATTAAAAGACCAGGGGTGGTATTCATAGCCATTTCGCAGCACGCGCTACGAGCGTACTAAGCTAGCCCGGCTATCCACTGGTTACTAGTACAGAATTCAAATCATATCCTATCGCTAACACTGGTTTATGAATACGAAAAACGCTGATAATCCACCGAAAGCCCGCGCTAAAAATGTCTATGAATACGGCCCCAGGAGATTAACAGTGATCTAATTTTGTAACTAGGGTAATATAAACATGTGTGTATCAATGTTATTGTTTGTGCTGTGACAGCGAGCCAATAGAAATATGAGTACCCACGTGTGTGACCTTATGACATCTTATGTCATCAACATTCATTCACAGCATTACTCCCTTTCGTCTCATCCGGCGGAGACTTTCTCGTGGTTGGAGGACAGTAGACGTAACAACGTGACGCTTAGAGTGAAACCTACAGAGTAACAATCGGTCGGCAAAATTATGTTTTAAAAACACACCGCACGTTATTGTATGATGCCGACATGTTAAGCATGAGGCCGCGGCGATAATAACCACATTGGTAAACAATAATTCTGCTGTAGGCCTACTTGCTTATTTTCCTGTGCTTTGATATTTCGAAAAATAAATAATTGATACTGTAATAAATATTGTTATATCTGTCCTGTCGTATTTCCTGCTTGTTATTTACAATGCAACCTGTGAAGTTAACTACCACTTATAATATAGGTACCTATCGTTCGCATTTTCGTATAACCAGCTAATACCCATTTAATTATATGTAAATATATGTATATATTTATTTAATTATATGCATATTTAAAACTTTCTCTTTAAATTGACCATCTGTCTACCTCTAAAACTAACCACAGTTCAGAAGCCCTGTCCTCAAAAGGGTCTTCTCTGACAAACCACCCGCCTAGGAACAAGATGAGATGAATGGCATGGCATATATCCCATTCTATGGCCCCATCTCGGATAAGATTTGCAGACTGTTAAGAAAACACGGGATTAAGACCATCCATAAGCCGCCCACAAAGATTCAGAATTTGTTGAGACCAATTAAGGACACCTGGTGTCTACAAAATACCTTGAGAGTGTGGGAAATGCTACATTAGCAGACGGGACGCACCATTATGGAACGCTGCAAGGAACATCAATGCAGCATAAGATTATATTACCCGATAAGTTAGCAGTAGCACAACACAGCCTGAAAACAGGCCAGAAGATAGATTTCGGCGCTACCAACATCTTGGACAAGATATCAGGTTGTTGGGACCTGGTCATCACGGAAGCCATCGAAATCCAGCTACTGTTCTCCAACCAGGAGATTAACCGTAAAAGAAATGTGGTTACTATTGCGTCGTCTATTGGAGCGAAGCATAGATAGATAATATTACTGTTATAACGTCAATTTAAAAAAACATGCGCTCTGCATGTATGTTCAGCGTTGACTCATCAGCAATTTATCTTGCATGGCAATTACAAAGCCGAACATCTGCATTATCACATTTTACAAGATGATGCAAGAGGTCACGTTCGTTGGGTCTCGACCTGGCACTGAATTATATTCACTATTACACTTTTACTACGTCACACTACTTTTGACCAATAAAACTGTACGAAAGGACGTCTTTCAACCAATCATGGCTGCTTATCGCACAATTTTATCGCGTCCCTAGCATTTGTTTATTTTTATCACTACCCTAGCATTTGTTTCTTTGTTTGCCAACATTTCAAACTGCACTGGTCTGGACGTCAAAAAACAGAAAATTACAAACCACTCCAGTCGATGCACAGCACTTTCAAATATGACTCGCACTGGCATTCAAGAACAAGAATTAATAAAGATCACTGGTCATATATGAAGAGCACCATTCGGAAATCCTGAATAAGTTGAGGGATACACCATGTACATCAACAAGTTCACTTCTTTTACTCACACGTCCAATATAACATCAACTGAACCACCAAAACATTCAAATTTGAAAATTGTACTTTCAATAATTGTTTCTTTTAAAATTATTCATGTTTATTTTTTATTTCATCATCGTTAATTAAAACGTTTCTTGTTTATTTCATCATCCCTAATTAAAACTTTTCTAACACTTGTTTATATTATTTAGGTTATGTTTGTTATAGCTTCTGCTATACAATATTATGGATAGTCACGTATCAGAAATTGTTTAATACTAAGATTTATTGAAAATCATCTGTCAAGTGACGTTGATTACTGGGATCCGGATGATTGAAGTGGAATGCAAATGTTTTAATAAAAATGAAACTGAATCAACAAAGCCTTCTTGACTAGTAACCGTCCACAGAGTTCAATGAAGATTCCATAGTTGGCACAACTGATAACAAGAAAACAGCTACTGCCATCTAGCGTAATGTTGAGATGGTACAATAATACATTTGAAGACAGTTGTATTTTCGTAAGCCAATTAATATTTAATTGTATTGGAGTACTTTGTTACTTCTAATCTTTAGATACTTTCTTCTAATCGTGTAATAATCAATTAAATCCCACTCGAGTTTTGATTTTCTCTAGATAAATCTGCTCGTGTTCCACTCGAAGATTTATCGATAAAATCAAAACCTCTAGTGAGATTACTGTTGATATGATAATACAGCCGTGAAAAGACTGAACGTAACATAGGAATTAAGTTAAACTCTAGTGCAGTTATTATACATCCTGTGATTGGATAATAATCCAATTTAACAGCAAACAGACTGATGTTATGACATTCATATCAGAGTAGTCTCTTCGTAATGCTTAGGAGTTATCATCCGGAAATGTGCGCATTCAAAATCTTCTGCTTACCGACACTTGTGCTGTTAATCCACAACCAGAAGATTAACCGTGATCTAATTTTGTAACTAAGGTAGTATATGTATGTGTGTATCAGTGTTATGGTTTGTGCTTTGAGAGTTAGCCAATGGAGATGCGTATACCCATGTGTGTGATCTTATGACATCAACATTCATTCACAGCATTACCCCGCTTAGTCTCATTCCCTGAGACTTTCTCCTGGTTGGAGTATAGTAGATGGCAATAATTTCAACAGAGACAGGAGTCTACAGCTGAGTACAGCATGGAAACCTGCCATCAACACACTTCGACTACCAGCACGTGGCAGGCGGTTAGGACTAGGAACTAGCTCCTGATTGGCCCGCAGCGGGAAGCCCTACTGACGTTTATATACCGGCTAGACATGGTCCCACGACACTTCATTCCTTGAAGAAGATGGCAGAGCTAGTCATCGAAAGCATGGAAGCAACTATCCAACTCACCTGGCTGAGAACCCGAGAAGAGTTATTCCACATCAAAAGTCGGGAAAGCCTCAAGTCATACCCTGCTGTATTATTTAATATACATGGTGAATACTATTAGTCGCGACGCTGTTATTCCCGGCGTGACTCCTCCTCTTTGCTTACGTCTTAGGAAGTGAAGGCTCTATAAAGTCTAAGTAGGTAGTATCGTTCGCCATTTTTGTTCTTTCGTTGCCGAACTACCAGACGAATCTATTTGCCGCACCGTTAAACATTATCATGTCGTAGCTCCTATGATAATAAATCAAACGAACTGTAATTGAGCAAATAATTGAGCAGCAAATAACGTCCTCGTGTGCTTTCTGCGAACCCAACGAAAGAGCCAAAATGGTGGGCGATTATATTATAGTCGCGACGCTGTTATTCCCGGCGTGACTCCTCTTTGCTTACGTCTTAGGAAGTGAAGGCTCTATAAAGTCGAGGTAGGTAGTATCGTTCGCCATTTTTGTTCTTTCGTTGCCGAGCTAACATACGAGGAATCTATTTGCCACACCGTTAAACATTATCATGTCGTAGCTCCTACGATAATAAATCAAACGCACTGTAATTCAGCAAATAATTGAGCGGCAAATAACGTCTTCGTGTGCTTTCTACGAACGCCAACGAAAGAGCCAAAATGGCGGGCGATTATATTAAGTATTTATCGAGCCTTAAGAAATGAATAACGTCTTCATCAGCGAATCACAAGACGCACACGTTTAAATGTAGCCGATCTGCAACGCGATTGGCTGCCGGAAATTAGAGCGACGGGACTATAAGTATTTATCGAGCCTTAGAAAATGCATCAGCGAATCACAAGACGCACACGTTTAAATGTAGCCGACCGGCAACGTGATTGGCTGCCGAAAATAAGAGCGACGGGACTTTTTTTTTTAAATGATATATTCGAAGACCAGAGGGTGATCGAGGATATTGTGGCGATAAAATTCGAGTAAGGCCAGCGCACACTAGACGCTATGCCATGCAGTAAAGATATAGGCCTATAGCTAACGTATTATGTACAGTATGCAATTATATGTTAACCTGCACACCGAAAAAAAAGTATAGCCCGCTGTAAGCTATCAAACTCTGCTATATAGCGTGCATTTGACTCCTGGCTATTTTTACAAAACACAGTCAAGGTTGGCGCTTGCGCAGAATGCGAATGCGACCACGAAGACCAGATCAGATGCCTAGGAAATATTGTAATGTCGCGTCAGTGGCTAACCATGGCAATATCTTTGAAAAATATTGGAGCGCAAGAGGTCAAATGACTTGATTGTCAAATGCCTGGCATTAGAAAACAACACAACAACATATTGTAATGTCATGTTTATATTGCTTTCGAGATGAAAAATTTAATATAGAAGGTGAAACAGCTTCCTTGTCTGGGGAAAATAAGCGCACAGTTCGTATTTATCTAAATCTTACAAACTTTCGTTTCTGTGTTCGTATTATTATTATTCCATGTTGCGGAGTGTAACGCCCATGTAAACAAACGTCAGTATCAATAGACACGCTAATTTAATTGCTTTCCTAAAATGAAAATACGATGGATATAGAGGGGGGGAAAAATCTAAAATTGGTTATATATTAATGTGTGATTTTTTCAGAAAATTGATAATTGTTACTGCACTCATGCTAAATGAATCAGTACAAACAGTATGTCCACCAACATGTTCAATTCCGAATAACTATAAGTTTATGTACTGGATGAGTAAAATAATAAAGAAACTGAAATGTAGCATTCTAGAACTCTGGTAGCCTATATACCGGTGCGTATTTGCTATAAAACGAGTGCTTTATTTTTTATATTGAATAATATTTTCATAAATATATTTAATTTTAAGTCATGTAAGACGACAATAAATTTTAATTGTTAGACATGAATTGTGTTGAGAAATATATTCAGTAAAAACCCCAAAAATAGGCATTGAAGAGTTTAAATATACACTTAGAAGTTAGTATTGCAAATTTAAAAGTTTTAGTTACTGGGTGTTTATAAGGTTTCAAAAAGAAAACAGTTATTACTAATTGAATTAGAATATTTTTTTTACGGGAGAAACCCCAGTTTTCTATTACATGTTTATAACATTTTGAAAACATGATCTTTTCTAAATTTTCTAAATAGGCCTAAACTCAGGGATTAGGAACGGTTCGATAAAGTAAATAAATACTAAAGCAACTCTTTTTTGTAAGGATCATTGAGGAAACACGCTCTCGAAATTCCTCGGACGCATTAACTTCAGAATCTACATTTATTTTATTAAAAAATTGTTTTCACAGTAACTAACGAATGCCACAATAATGTTCAGCTTATCCCTCAGCTACTCATGACGGCTATTCTACCGGTAAATAATTCTACGAGAGAGATTTAGTGATCTGAACTTCTCCAGTTCCTTAGGACGTAAGTACCGTAGGTATTAATTTATTGAATTAGCCTACCTTCCCGTTTTCCCGTCCAAGTCTCTGTTCAATACGTGGAGTCCTCCAGATGAGTTGTTCCTGCACATAACGGACAAATAATAAAATAAATACAATATATTGTTATTTGCGCATGAATACAGAAATTATTTAAATTGTACTAAAACGTTGAGATATCCGACTGTACCTGTTGAATGTAACCGGCTTTCTAAATTGCAAAGAAATGTTGCCGTGCACTGATTAAGTACCGGTAAGTATGAGTAAACACTATAAAGCTACTTAGAACACAACAAAACATTTAGCCTTTCCGTTTTCGGAAATATATTATTTTCCGATTCTGTTCCTTTCGTTTATTACAAGTTTTCACAAACAAGCTCTCCCCACCACGCTACAGATTTGACATGACTTACATAGATAACTACTGCAGCAACTGATGTACCTCCCCCACAGTAAAGGCACAGTCTAGTATAGGCCTATACAGTCACGAAGCTCAATACGTAGGGAATATGCATCCATAGATAGTTGCTAACCACTAGGACCGCTACTATCGCTTCATCACAGACAATGCGAAATAGTACCGGCACATTCGATTGTTCCTAGTACCTCAACAACCCAAGCTTCGTAACTGCATATACTAGACTGTGGTAAAGGGTAGAATGACGAGTCCAGGAGAGAGGAAGTGCATACAATGTATGAGACTTTTCCCCAATTTATCTTATAAAACCACAATGCATTAGCCCTAAAATGGCGGCTTAATAAGTAAATATTAGTGTACATACTTATATACGTCATCTTGTATCAAAGCTGTGGTTCCGCTGTGACGATTATCGCCGAGCGAACATCAGCTGAGCCGCTTTCTTTACAGCGAAAATCGTCGTCTTTACCATCGAAAGTATTAGGACCTAAGCCATCAGAAAATTACATAGCATTAACTGACTTTGGATGCAATAATTTTGCTGAATCATTTAGAAATGGAGTTGGAGACAAGTTTAAGATTTATTTTTCTAGTAAATAAGGAAGAGCTAAATGGTATCAGTGAGATACATTGTTGTATTTATGCCATTTTAAACAGAGACGTACCGTTATTATTATTATTATTATTATAACTATTTCTTACCAATGTTTATTATTGTCACACTAACATAACTTATCCAACTTCCATTATTTACTTTCATGTTGTTTTATGGTCTAGATATTAATGTAATAACTATGTATTCAATTAGAATTAGAGTCTGGCTGGGCGGAAGAGAAGGCCTACTGGTCTTAGCTCTGCCAGATTAAATAAATAAATAAATAAATAACAATAATAATAATAATAATTATTATTATTATTAAAAATTATTATTATATTTAAATTATTTTCTGAGCGAGATGTGTCAAAATTAATTACATCGTTCGTTCTAAATTATAGTGGTTATTATATTCAGCTTTCGTCCAAGCTACATGTATTCAACTTAAAACTAAATCTGAAACACACTTCATTAGGATTTTAAAGTGACCTGAAGTAATTGATTACATTAATTGTCGTTATTAAAGGTTGGAATTTCGGGGAAGACAGCCTATTTCTTTGACATTCTACATACACGTTCCTCCTCTACCAACACTAAATTCAGTTTTTTTTTACAAACATTGTCTTTAAAAATAGATAATATTTTAAATTGTTCTTTCTCTAATGTACCGGTATTGGAATATACATGGAATTAACCTGTGTTTATATACGATACTTTACCAATCTTGCCTACAATTTCACCAATTTCCTTCCACAGCATTTTCTTTTTATGGGTATCTCTGTATTTTTTGAACTCCTATCGTACAGGGTAGGATGATTGGAAACATGGTTAATTAAAGCTTCTTCATTTGTGAGAAATTGCTAAATACACGACGCTTTGCAGCCATATTTGTGATATAGTCATTCGTTTGTTTTCTAAATGAACGACGACGATCGCTGTCAATTTTATGCCAAGTCAATCCAAAGCGGTGAACGCCACAGAACGTTGTAAAAAACCAGTGCCATTTATTTACATGTAGAACTAATCGAGCGGCGATGATGGCCGAAGCGAAACCATAGCAGGAAATAAACAAGTTATGAAAGAAGATTTCAATCAAAATTTTAAGATATTGTAATTGTTTTACTTAACCTATATTTTATAATGGTTGTCTAACCATAGAATAAATAAGAATTTCACAATGACTTTGTAGTTTCGATATCTCAATATAATTTGTCTATAATTCGTAATTTCATATTACAAAATTTGATCATCAGTACGTGACAGTTTATATACCCCTAATAGTAATTATCTTACTTTACCTCGTGGCTTGTGACATGAATGCAGTATAAAAGTAGACAACTTTCCGATAGCAGCTGCTTCGAACATGACAAAATGAATACTACCCGACGACGTTAAATTTAAAAGCGGAAAGTAAGCGAACTATTAGGGGTTGGGGAAGGGAAGGGGTATTCTGAGTGACTCTGCTTATGTTTAGAGATTTCCCCTCTAACGTGCAGTATAGAAACAGGTTGGGGTAGGCCTTATTCTTACTAGTGTATCTTCCTTTATCGGTTTCAAAGTTAATGTGGTCGGTTAGAAAAAAGAATACATTTATTATAAACAGCTGATATAAATTCCCTATTATTTGAGTGCAAATTATTCATTAGTGATTGTTTTTGTATTCTTTCCTACACTGAATACGAACAACAGCCGTTATGATGCAATAAAGCACAGCCTACATTGGATTCATGACACGCTCCTATTACGATTTAGACTACCTGCAACTTTAAGTCGACTGTCATCCAGACAGCTCGGGTTTGATCCCCTGCTAGATAGTGACAGAATTTATGATGGACAAAGCAGACGTTGCAAAGGTTTTTCTCGGGGTACTCCCGTTTCCCTCTATCATTACATCAACACTCTCCATCTTCCCCTCATTTAATCTATTATCTGCAATAGTAAAAATAGGCTGGGATGAAATCTTGGGGGTAATACGGGTTTATGATGTTGATACAGGAAGATGTTGGGGCTCCGGACCCCTGGGGCTTAGCAGGCTATTCGTGTTTGGCTGGGATCTGGCTGTATCAGAGCCTGAGACAGGATGGCCCATCTGTCAGCAGACGATGATAAGGGCTTGGAACTCCGGGTTCCTTGAAAGCCATAAGTATGTGTTATGCTTTTAAGGACTGCATATTCAAAATCGATATACAGTGAAACCTCTCATTTACGGACATCGAAGGGACGTAACAATCTGTCCGCATCTGGGACGTGTCCTTTATTGGGAGGGAGGCTCCCCAATCTAACAGTAAATTTATAATATGCATTATGTATCTCTTCACGCTTTAAATGAAAATGTCTTACTGTAGTTTAATTCTAAATACAGTATACTATACTACAGTAAGTTCTTTGCAACTTTGAACTACAGTAGATAAGACCGAAAAAGGAAAATACAGTACCGTGCCATGCAATTTTATTCTAGGTCTACAGTTATGCAGTACTGTAATTTACAGTTTTCAACTTAACCTTTACGTTCAGGTGCCATGTCTCTCGAAACAGAACAACTGATTGAAGTGAAGAGAAAATCCTACTAACCCTATCACGTGTCGAATACAATTTCATGATCGCGGAAGTCTTGGACCCATCAGACAGGCTAAATTTTATGATTTTGTTTATCCACCCGCTTCCAACTAATAAGGGTAGCCGGCTGGTCTAGTGGTAGCCTACGAGACCCTAATTGTCTTCTTTCATGTTAAGGAATTTCTGTACAGTTCTCAAAACTAAATTTTCCATTTTTGTAACACATTAGGTCTTGAAAACTAAGTTCTGTCCGCAGTTAGGAAGTAAAGCAAGCTTTAGGACTGTGAAACAGCTGTCCGTGTCCGTGTCTGAGTGTCCGTAAACGAGAGTTAAATTTATAATTATTTCTATATTATTTCAGTTGGGACATAAAAATCTGTCCGTATATGAGGAGTGTCCGTATCTTGGGGGTGTCCGTAAGGAGAGATTTCACTGTATATTTATTCAGTAGTGGATCCTTGACTTTGCGTCATCCATCAAGTTTCCCATGTTGTTGATTACTCAGCTGTCCCAAGACAGGTCTGAACCTCACAAGTGATACCAACAAGACTCAACTTACGAGGCAACTAGGCCAGGAGATAATGGCGTATGGTGGCCAGTTTCTTTCCCTTTCCATTGTTTCCCCATATATGAGTTAAAAGAAATGGACATTTTCTTCTGTTGCCAGTGGCAAAAACCCTTATTATAAGAAAGAAAAGCAGAGATCACTATTACATGTTATGTATTGGTTACACATTACTGCGTTTCAGTGTTTCTTCATTTAGTTTTCATCTTAAACATAAAGTAGAATATTGGTAGTTTTATTCAAGGCTCGAAATAGACCGGAGCAGACCGGAACGCGCTTTCAGGTTCGTGAATTTCAGTAAACTTTCCGTTCTGTCTCACAAGAAACAGCTATTGTCTGTTCGATTCGTTTTAATTTCGCATTTATTAGATACTATATTTCAATATATTTTTAATTAACAGTGAATTAAATACTTACAATGGCACTGTCGGAACTGTTTTATTGTTTTACAGCATTCGTATAAGCTCTCACTACCTCTTGCAGCATGCTTTTGATATGTTTGATTCTGCATTGAGTGTTGATGAGGTTCTGAATAATAGTGGTGCGTTAATGAAATTAAAATGACGATTGGATGTCGTAGGCCACTGCTAGGCAACGAGTCGAATTTCTTCCGGAAATCATTCATTTTCGCTAGTAATAATAAAGTTACGAGACGAAGTAAATTATTAAAGATGAGTACATTTTATTCAAAATATATTCCTTTCCCGCCAGTTTCTATCTGATGCTTTTCCAATTCACTGCGGGCTAAAGCAGGGAGATGCACTATCACCTTTACTTTTTAACTTCGCTCTAGAATATGCCATTAGGAAAGTTCAGGATAACACAGAGGGTTTGGAATTGAACGGGTTACATCAGCTTCTTGTCTATGCGGATGACGTGAATATGTTAGGAGAAAATCCACAAACGATTAGGGAAAACGCGGAAATTCTACTTGAAGCAAGTAAAGGGATAAAGTTGGAAGTAAATCCCGAAAAGACGAAGTATATGATTATGTCTCGTGACCAGAATATTGTACGAAATGGAACTATAAAAGTTGAAGATTTATCCTTCGAAGAGGTGGAAAAATTCAAATATCTTGGAGCAACAGTAACAAATATAAATGGTACTCGGGAGGAAATTAAACACAGAATAAATATGGGAAATGCGTGTTGTTATTCGGTTGAGAAGCTTTTGTCATCTAGTCTGCTGTCAAAAAATCTGAAAGTTAGAATTTATAAAACAGTCATATTACCGGTTGTTCTGTATGGTTGTGAAACTTGGACTCTCACTTTGAGAGAGAAACACAGATTGAGGGTTTTTGAGAATAAGGTTTTTAGGAAAATATTTGGGTCTAAGAGGGATGAAGTTACAGGAGAATGGAGAAAGTTAAGTTACACAACGCAGAGCTGCACGCATTGCATCCTTCACCTGACATAATTAGGAACATTAAATCCAGGCGTTTGAGATGGGCAGGGCATGTAGCACGTATGCGCGAATCCAGAAATGCATATAGAGTGTTAGGTGGGAGGCCAGAGGGGAAAAGACCTTTGGGGAGGCCAAGACGTAGATGGGAAGATAATATTAAAATGGATTTGAGGGAGGTGGGATATGATGATAGAGACTGGATTAATCTTGCACAGGATAGGGACCGATGGCGGGCTTATGTGAGGGCGGCAATGAACCTCTGGGTTTCTTAAAAGCCAGTAAGTAAGTAAGTAAGTAAGTAAGTAAGTAAGTACGTAAGTAAGTAAGTAAGTATAGGCCTATTTCTTTCCCGGCTGAATGTAGTGACTATACCGTTTATAGTTTCCTCCTATATAAATATAAAGGGATGAAAATTCCCGAAAACATGTATCCGAAATTTTTATAGGAACTGATGTGTATATAAATACAGTATTTCATGGTAAAGGAAGCGCAAGAAGAGCTTGCCACGGAAAGCTGAGCAAATTTTCGGCAATGTTCGGGTGGACTCGGCTCCGCTTCGTTCAGCTCGCTGACGATAGTTCTACGTGAATCGTCTGCTGGTTGCGCACAGGATTGTGACAACGTTTCCAGTCATATGTATCAAATTATCACAGCGTGTAATGTATGGTGACATAAAGATTGTCGCAGAATGACCAATAATAAAACATTATTGAAAATGCTGAAACACGGTTTCTTTTAGGTATGAAAATGTAATAATAAAGACATTTTAAAATATGTAATCGCAATCTACAGGCCTAATAACTGATATTTGACAGTGTAATAAAACACTAATTAATAATTTAAATATTCTGATACCCAGTGTAATGTGGTCGGCTTATTTTAATTTGTCATATGAAATCATTCTTGTTCTTTGATACCGATATTGCTCGACATAATTTTATGCAACAAACACCAGTTTAGTACTAAACTACTTTAATATATAATAATATGACATACATTTAATACCATTCCCAACTATAAATTACAACCATGGAAATATAAATAAAGAGATAAAGTAACGACAAAGAGATCTCATGTCGATCTGTGATTTCTAGTTATTAGAGAATTTTAGTGTTAAACTAGTGTTAGTTGCATGCAATTTTATGTCGATGAATAATATCGCTACCAAATACAAGAATATATTATTCATACGACAGAATTCCAAGAAGGCACTGAGGTTCACATTCACTAGTAGGCCTACTCGGCGTCATCTCACAGATTAATAATTCCGTTGTCGAAAATAACACAGCATTCTGGTTCGAAAAATCGTCCATTTTGAACGCTGGTTTTGTTGTTTCTCCAACGAATTCAGAAATTTAAATATTAATAAACGTTGTTTATTCATCAGAAGCTTATGTCATAAAGATGCATAATTCGTATACAGACCTGAAACGACATGATGTTATTCTGATGATGATAATAATAATAAAAAATTAATAATAATAATAATGATAATAATAATAATGATAATAATAATACTTACTTATGGCTTTTAAGGAAACCGGAGGTTCATTGCCGCCCTCACATAAGCCCGCCATAGGTCCCTATTTTGAACAAGATTAATCCATTCTCTATCATCATATCCCACCTCCCTCAAATCCATTTTAATATTATCCTCTCATCTACGTCTCGGCCTCCCCAAAGGTATTTTTTCTTGCGGCCTCCCAACTAACACTCTATATACATTTCTGGATTCGCCCATACGTGCCACATACTCTGCCCATCTCAAACGTCTGGATTTAATGTTCCTAATTATGTCAGGTGAAGAATACAATGCGTGCAGTTCTGCATTATGCAACTTTCTCCTTTCTCCTGTAACTTCATCCCTCTTGGCCCCAAATATTTCCTAAGCACTTTATTCTCAAACACCCTTAACCTCTGTTCGTCTCTCAAAGTGAGAGTTCGAGTTTTACAGAACAACCGGTAATATAACTGTTTTATAAATTCTAATTTTCAGCTGGATGACAAAAGCTTCTCAATCGAATAATAACACTCATTCCCCATAATTATTCTGTGTTTAATTTCCTCCCG
Source organism: Periplaneta americana (assembly GCF_040183065.1). Classification (NCBI taxonomy): domain Eukaryota; kingdom Metazoa; phylum Arthropoda; class Insecta; order Blattodea; family Blattidae; genus Periplaneta; species Periplaneta americana. The sequence goes on along the minus strand of NC_091122.1, from coordinate 162,053,709 downwards.
AGTATCATTTACATTTTTATTACTGTTGCTCCAAGATATTTTAATTTTTCCACCTGTTCGAAGGATAAATTTCCAATTTTTATATGACAGGAGTAGGCTACGTGCCGGCACCGGGTTTCATCTTCTCCCTTCCTCACCATAATCGTCATCCTTACCCATTCCTTACGTTACACTTACACGAACACTTAACATACACTCATCCTAGTACACGACACAACTCTTCACAGATACACATGCATCATGCATAACGTGGCCCGCCAAAATGGTGTGCAGTTTGAAAATGGGTCACAGTCCTGCCATCTATCCGCAGTATGCGGAACCCGAAACACGTAAAGTGAAGTGGGTAGGCATTAGACACACATATTTTCATTTCGTACAATATTCTGGTCACGAGACAATCATATACTTTGTATTTTTGGGATTTACTTCCAAACCTATCGCTTTACTTGCTTCAAGTAAAATTTCCGTGTTTTCCCTAATAATGTGTTCAAAAGGTGCTAGGCTTCTCTAGCAGCAGAGGGACGTCATTTTGAGCACCTTCTGTAAATAAAGGTAAGTTTAATCTAAGCCACATTACTTCTTAGTTTACGCACAACTCAGGGGAGACAAACCGGGCCGTGACGCGGAAACTGTGCTAGGCGTTTGCGGTAGACGTGCCGTGGGAGATGTGGGCAGGCGATTGCGTCGTCCGTGATAAACCCTATATTTGAAAGCTTGTGTGTCTAATTGTTGTTGAAGGATCAGATAGTTTTTTAACGTCATTGTGTTTTATTGTAACTTTTATATAGAGTAGTTTTGTCTGTTACCGAGTAAATGATTAAGTGTAATGTAGATAACTGAATCATTCTGTAGCATCAGATATGTTACTGGTAAATTAAAAGTTACATAATATTATTTTACTATTAAATCGCTTAAAAATAAAGAAGAATACATAGCGTAACTATCGCCGTGTTATAACTTGATTATCGAATGAGAGTTTATTTGGCAATTGTATATATATAAAAACACCGAAATTATTCTGCAACATAAATTGGTTGTCACCGAGCGAGTTTGCTCAGACGGTGACGTTTGAGACTCACATTCGGGAGGTCTCGGGTTCAAACCCCGTGACCGACCAATCTGACTAGGGTTTTCCATAGTTTCTCCTCAGTCACAAAGGCAAATGCCGAATTGCAAATTTACATGCCATGATTCATCACCGTCTCAGTCACCAATATCATACACATTAATCAAAATCTATAATCAGATGAACACAAGCCATCTACTCGTACAAAACACAATAGAAATAGGAACTCAACAATAACAACGGTCTACTGGTACGCCCACAGATTCTAAACATGTGATATGACCACAGATGTTAAAGTGTTTATAAATAACAAAAATAGTAGAACAAATGAACGTCAATCACAGTAAAACGGTTTTATCAACAGTAATCTCATTAGAGGTTTTGATTTATCTAGAGAAAATCAAAACTCGAGTGGTATTTAATTGACATTACACGATTAGAAGAAAGTATATAAAGATTAGAAGAAATAAAGTACTCTAATACAATAAAATATTAATTGACTTACTAAAATTCTATTTCACTAATGTTAGCTTCACCAAAACGTTTGAACGGAGCCGCCATTTTCAGTCGACTATCTATGCGGGAAATAAATGACGATCGCAAAGCATATTTTGTAGTACGGTACCGTAAAGAATTTTCAGTTTGAAATGTTGGCAAACAAAGAAACAAATGCTAGGGAAAAGATTAAAAATAAACAAATGCTAAGGAAGTGATAAAATTGTGCGTTAAGCAGCCATGATTGGTTGAAAGACGTCCTTTCGTACTGTTTTATTGGTCAAAGGTAGTATGACGTAGTAAAAGTGTAATAGTGAAATAATATTTCGAGTTTCATATAGGCAATTGAAGAATGAATAAAAGATCGAATTAATAAATATAATAAACTAAAGAATACAAAACAAATACTGATTTCAAGGATAAGGTAAGTACAAATAACAGTGTATGATATTTATTTTTCTAAGTTCATACTTCCAGGAGAATGGAAACCAGGTATCTTCCAGCCGTTGATGTGAAGTCATTAAATGTGGGAATGCAGGGCTTGACATGAAATATCATAAATGTGTATGCGCGAGGAATATGTTGAGTGTGTGTGTTAATATTACGAGACAAGATGGGGTATTTTCACAGAAATATTTTAAAGTGATGTGTGAAAACTGTATGGAGTGAATGAAATATGTATTTAAAGAACGTAATAGCTTATAATTATATACCTTTGGATTTTGCTTATTTACACAGCTGAATTATTAAAAACTTACAATGACACAAACACATCTTTCTTGGCCAATGTGCTCAATATTACGCCGAATTTTGCACTCCAACTCTTGATTATTAGTAATCAAATAGGAGAACTACCTTCGTTTCAAATATCTCGATAACAAAAAATCTGGAGCTGTCAAATCGGGTGAACGCAAAGGCCGTGGAAATCACCAGATTTGGAGATGATGGTCTGCAAAGATACTTGATTTACTCCAAAAAGTTCTATCACACTTTAAAAATGGTTCTATGAAAATGCCCCACCTTATATAATAACATGATATGAAATGAAACTATGAATAGCCCAGAAAGGTTGCCGGCTTATTTTGTTTAGGGTAATGGAAATGATCTATATAACGTTCTGGAATGTAGTAAATGTATAAATTTATTTTGCCTGGAATTAAGTTCACAGTTAATCATATCACTGTCCAGTCATCGTAATTTCTTTAAGGAAATGCTGATATTAACTGGAACAAAATTTCTTAAGATTACTGGCCAATGTAAATACGGCATTCTTTTGTAAAAAAGGACATACACATAGCTATAATAATATGTTTCTTTATTAGGAGTATTATTATTGCAGTCTTTGAATTAGTATTCCTCTTAAATACGTCAAATGCAGCAGGAGGAGTTGAACACTCAACTTCAGTTCTGGTTTACTTCTTTCCATAGCCTTGAGAAAATCCTGGTTTACTGTCAATGTCGACATTTCCCAATTCTTGCTGCTGCTGTTGCTGGAGGAGTCCATTGAGTTCATCCCGTATAAGGTCATCCACAGGACGGGCGAGGACACCTTCAATCCAGGCAGTGTCGATGCCACCGAACACAGTCGGAGAATTGGGAGCATTGCAGCCGATGTCCCAGCTGTACAATCCACTTAATACGTAGTGACCATCTCCTCTATCACAGGCGATGGGTCCTCCAACATCAACCTGAAAAATAAATAAAATTATAGGTGATTTATTATTACAGTTGTAAAACAATAATCATAATGGGCTATTCCATATGAAATCGCTCAGTAAAAAACCTCGCATTTTTTTTATACTCTAATTTTTTCCCTATTTATACAAGGTGCTGAGGGGAGTGCATTTTCAAAAATATACTATCGAAAGTCAAACGGTTTTTGTATTATGCAAATCTAGTCTTTCAGGTGAAGCTCCCTGTAAAGCAGATTTGAATAATTTCAGGGGAAAAATTGTTCCGGAGCCGGGTATCGATCCCGGGACCTCTGGTTGAACGTACCAGCGCTCTACCACTGAGCTACCCGGGAACTCCACCCGACACTGTCTCAACTTTTCCCTTTATATCCACACAACTCGCGTGGGCTGACGAAACGCCAGAGACCCACAACGAGTGCACACAATCTCTGTGTGACTTGAAATTGTGGTTTTATGTTAACGTACACAGTAACGTATATATTATGCAAATCTAGTCTTTCAGGTTAAGCTCCCTGTAAAGCAGATTTGAATAATTTCAAGGGAAAAATTGTTCCGGGGCCGGGTATCGATCCCGGGACCTCTGGTTGAACGTACCAGCGCTCTACCACTGAGCTACCCGGGAACTCCACCCGACACCGTCGAAATTATTCGGTTTTTGTATTGTTGAGCGACAAATTTAGCGTATTTTATAAAAATAAGCCTCTTTCAGCGCTCAGAACTTTGGAACCATTTACTGCAGAACATTGAACGGGAGCTCATTTTGAAGTTGACATTTGGTAGGTTATGTTAAGAAGTAATCCTTATTTTTATTGTACACAGAGAGACAGATAATCTGATTTTACTTACTTTTAGGCTTTTTGCCAATTTGTAAAAATGTAAAAAAATATTGAGAAAAAACCTTGCATTATTAAGCGGGATTCGGCATTGTTTGCTTAGTGGTACGGCAATAAGTTTTGAGGTTATTAAATAAATTATTTTCACACGCCTAGACTTGAACGGCGCAGTACCGCACGCACTGGCCGAGAGCTGAAGATAAGCGAGCGTTGGGCGTCATTTTACTCCTGTGTTTATGAAAACCTGTGATAAAGCTAGCCCAGCTATGCGCTACTAGACGAAACATTACGTGTTTGTCTCCTGGCCTTGCTTGTCTCGGCTAGCTCCCGTCTCACAGTCAGCTGGTTAGTTCACGCGCGTACTATTTATTTTCTTTATTTGATATTTTCAATACATTCTTATCAACATACCACCAGTAAAAAATATGTGTTTATTTGTACTTTCAATGCGGAATCTAACTATAGGCCTATATTTTAAAAATATTTTTTCCTAGGCAACGGCGTCTTAATGAGGAAAAATCTTAATTTCTCCATTTCCATAAAAAGTAAGAAAATCTGTTTATATGTCAATAAAAACTTTAATTTCTCAGCATCAAAATAAACCATGATTTTGATCATTGGGTGAAAGGGTTTCGGAGCTACAACAGTTTAAAGTTGCTAATTTTATGAAAATACGATAAATTTAAATATTTTTAATTTAAACACTATGAAGTTCTGATGCCTCAAACTTTGCACAAAGCATTGTATCACAGTTCTCTACGTACAAAAAAAAATTCATTGTATTTAGAAATTGTAAGGTCAATTTTCTTTATATTTCGGTCGATTTGAGATGGAATAGCCTAATGATTGTAATTATTTCATGATGTATGGCTGGAAAGAAGAATTGCCAACTTGATTCTTAAAAACCCGCTATGAAACAGTGCAGAAACCGCTAAATTCTTATCGTATATTGTCAGTGTAAAATAAAATTATTTTGCCGCTGTGAGTGCTAAAAATACCCGCTCAATCCCTCTATCAGCAATACAAATTTGATAAATTTTACTCGCTAAACTAACACTGAAAAACGCCAGCTCTAGCGGGAAAACCGCTGAATTGGCAACACTGCGAATGGATAAATATATATCAGATCATTCAAAAGTCACTTCAAACCAGTAGCGAGGCGTAAGGTAGACAGCGTCTACCTTGTAATATCTCTCTAATGCCTGATTGCATAAAACTCGAGATATCTATTCCATAGCTATCTGGTCCATAACTTTACGGAATAAATAGGTCTGTGTTCGTTTCTGAAAGCAAAATCTATCTATCCAATAGTTATGTAATCGAAGCACGCTTCAAATTTGGCCGATAGATAGTGACATGTGTTACATGCGTCTTGATTTCGATTCTATAGCGTATTTATTGAATAACAGTTCTGTCAAAATTCAAACACAAATTCTGCAATGCTTGGAAAAAGTGGCATAAGTTAGGTCAGTTTCCACAAAGTTTTTTATTAATTTATTGACAGCTTACGGAACATCTGCTCGCTTGGGAAAAGAGACATAAGTATTTTTCCCATTACAATAATTCATACAGAAGAAAATCAAATCGACATAAACCAGTGTGAAGACAGTTTTTTTTCCCTTTTCCTGTAAAATTAACATTTTTGACTTGTGCCACTTTTCCCGGGCACTACAGAATTACGGTAGGGCCTACTGCATTTCCTTTTGATAAAATACTTATTTAGAATCAGTATAAAAAAATAAAATGGAGTTGTACTACGGTACCGAAATAATGAATATTAAAATTCAGAGTAACCACAGGCGGTGTCCACTGCTGTGGAGTAACGGTTAGCGCGTCTGACCGTGAAACGAGCGGGCCCAGATTCTAATCCTGGTTGGGTTTTTTTTTTTCGGGATTTTATCTCAACCAACTGAATCATAATTGCCGGGTAACTTTCGGAGTTGGACCTCGGACTCCATTTCGCTTTGCGGGTAATTCGCGATCCTTTTTTTTTTTTTGGAAGGGGGGGTTTGGGCCGAAGTAATGTCATTTCCGTTTCTACTCAATGTACGCTTTCTCTTAAGAAATTTGCTATCTAAAATCAGAACAAATGAACAATCCTCTAAGAAACAAAAAAGATGACAGATTATTTCTGTTAAAGTACTGAATTATATTGTGATATTTTGTAAAAATTGTGCTTCTTGTTTTAAGTTTTTATCATACTGCAGTACCGGTACTGTATAATATTATAAATGTTTCAAAATGTTTTGCACCGTTTCACACTTTGCACTTAATTTTAAAGTGTATTTTAGTAATTTAAACCTGTCAGAGTAACTTTTACTGGACTTTAATAGTAAAACATTTTGCGTTTAATTCGAAATTTTCTATATTTCGCGTTAGTTCGTGCATTACTCGTTGTTACTGCAAATTACCGGGAGTCAACTGTACATATTTGTATTTTTATGCGCATGGTCGCAGTTCTATGCCCGTGATAAGAGCATAACTATGCATTTGTGAATTAGCTTATTTTATCAACCTATTGTGGCCCCCACAAGGAAATCATTCTATCTTCGTCTACTGGATGTTCAGTTCAAAGTGTGTCATGGCTCGCTGTATGCCGTCATGTGGCTAGCCGATGAGACTAGAGAATTCAATCTTCCTACACTTCCGCAGAGGTGTATAACCTATGAGGCAGAGAAGTTGCCTAGCAAGTACGGCGTTCATTCTGAAGAGTACGTACCGATACGTACGGTAACGCCGGTAGTGGCAGTAATGTGAACTGTTTCGAAATATGAAGTGTCGGGATATGGGGAGAGGGTTAAGACGATTACTTACGTATTTGTTGACATTAACTTCGACGGTCAACATGGACACGGAGCATTTGATTTGTGTTGTGGAATGTTACCGTACGCAACCGACGATAACAAATACCCTGCGTACGACTTGCCGGCGCAAAACACAGTTCGAAAGAGTTATGGTAGCACACAGACCGTACAGACCGCCATCTGTTGCTACGACGTTCAAGTTGTACCGTACACGTTCTCAAGTTCAGATTGAAGAACGCCTTAAATAATAGGCAACTTCTCTGACATATAATCTGAAACTAGCTTCAAATCGGTGACCCAACAACAGTGACGTCATGACACACTTTGAAATGAACACCCAGTATGAGAGTAACATAAGAATGATGGAGGGCAATGGGTGAACCCAGAGAAAAACCCTCAGGAACCCTGACTTTGTCCAACAGAAACATAACTCCGTCACCATCGAGATTTGAACCCGGATCTCTAGGAATCATAAACCAGCGTTCTGCTAACTAAGCCATCAAGGCGGACTTCAATATGTCACGACAACAACAACAACAACAATAATAATAATAATAATAATAATAATAATAATAATAATAATAATAATGTCATGAGTAGACTTCGTTCAATTGCCACACGCAGCATGCAATCAGGTTGCCGATGTACTGTAGTATAGAGGAGGTGAGCGACCGCCCGGTCTCGTAGTATAAGCAGTTCATGTTAAGAGTTGTGACCAGTCCAAATACAGTAGATAGAGCAGCTACAGCTAATGTATACCTATGTAAGCACTTGTTTTTGCATTACTGTGGTTGGAATAGTCAAAGCTTAACATTTATTCAGTGCAGACAAGAATTCAATCAAACATACTACAATGAGAGTGTTGCTGTTCCAAATAATTGCCCCTGGAATACCATTACCCCCGCAGCCGGTCTTGACCCGTTAGGGAACGTGGTTGGGTGCTGTTAATTATTATGCAAAATAATGGAGGTAATTGATGCATTGGATAGCACAGACAGTTCCGTTGTTGCAGCTGTAAAATCATTGCTATTGGAAGATATTCTGTTCATTGATTCTAATTTTAAAATCGTGCCCAAAAGCATCATCCTGTTACAATCGTCTAAACTACAACTCTCAGAAGCCCTTAATATAGTGAATAAAGTATCACAAACTTTTATCCAAAATAACAATTGACTAATTTCAGAAAAAAATGAAATCTAAGTTGAGAAACATTATTGCTAAAAATTCTGCCTATTCACAACTTCGTACTACAAATGATGTACTACCAGGTCACGACAAGATATCTGAAGTTGGTGTACTAAAAAGTAGTGATTTTCCGTTCTTCAAATATGCACCTATTACATCGTGTGATGTTGAACGTACATTTTCCCAAAATAAAAACTGTTTAAGTGACCATCGGAGGAGGTTACTTTGCAGTCGCTCAAAATGTACGTAACTCTTCACTGCAATGCACATATTCAAGGATGATGTAAGTGTCTTACATTAAATTGTAAGAATTAATATATCTCACTATAAAATAATTGTGTATTTACATGTTTAGACATTTCCTACTTCAATGATCATTCATTATATTTTTTGAATGCAGGATACAGGTTTTATTGTAACCGCAGTATACTGCTCAGTGTTTACATCAGAGGCATATTCCATCCGTTGCACGTCCCCTTCTCATACAGTCTATACCGCGTGCGTAGTAAACTTTCCGATTCTCGTGGCAATTCCACGAAGTCTAGTCATGAGTCATTAAGTTAAATTATTATATGGATAGCAAGATGAAACACGTCTTACCTTGCACAAATCTTGCGTAGGCGCAGTTGGTACCGCACACTGGAAACTAGGGTTTAGGATGAAGTATCGACCAAGATGAGACTGTCGCAGACTGTCTTCACAGGTAGCGTGTGGAATAAGTTTGACAGGCACTTGGTGAAGAATACTTCCTGCTACATTTCCTAAAAACAATAATGAAAATTTGATAATTGAAACAAAGGTTTAGTTACACTCTGTAGTAATTTTCAACGGTTTTTATATAAAAAAAAAGGACAAAGGTGATATATTTAAAAATTGACAGGAGAGCCAGGAAAATAACGGTACTGTCCCATTCAAAACGGTACGTGTGGTCAGCTTGTGTACTGTGTATTCAGTTATTTCACCGAAAATTTGATCCATGTAAAATACGGTGAAGGTTACTCATGTCCCGGGCACTGTAGGAACTTGCTAAAATACCTTGAAAAAGCCTTGGATTTATAGTATTGATTAGCAGAAGTTGATGTGATCACTGGGAGAGCTGTAAGCCCACCCAATCCGCCCTAAATACGTACCTTACTTACTGTATATACGAAAATCGTCGTGCGCGAATGAAGAATACGGCTGTATTTCGTTAATATGACGTAATTTGAAGCAGAAACTGGAGTGTGTTTCAGTGTCGCCAATATAGTAATAATACTACACACCTAATCAAACCTAACCTAACCTCTCACATTATACTATAGTAGCCTCGTTTAATTATTAGGCAGCGGCATTCCTTTTAAGATTTGTAGGTCTTTATTGCATGCACCGATAATAAAATGAAAATGCGACGTTGTCACGTCTTGTTTGTTGCTGCTATATATTAATATAACATGGAACAAGACACTGCTAAAATTTGCAACTCTGGTTTATATATACACTCCGCGTGAAGTATTGGAGCGGCCTTCAAAAGACTTGACGACAATGGGCAGCGCGACATAATTAAAATTATTGAAACTACAAAGCTTCCGTCCTCTTTGACACCGCTAGCCTACTAATTGAACGTGGCTACTATACACATCTAATCAAACCTGTCACATAATATATACTTAATGTAAGCTAACCTAACCTGTTACATAATAATGGACACCCGTAGTAACATTTCTCACGATTAGTTTCATTTCGTTTTCATGTATTGCCATCCATGCTTCTCTTGTCGGGAGCCATCAAGTGGAAGTGGATGGCATTCGGGAAGAAAATATGGTGACTTTCATAATACAGTGAAACTTCCCTTAACGGACACTTCCCAATAGCGGACTCCTCTCAATAGCGGACATTCTCAATAACGGACACGGACACTGAAATATATCTCCCAACAACAATTAAAACTTCCAAATAACGGACAGCGTGAAAGAAAAAAAAAAGAAAAAGAAGGTTGTAAATTAAAAGGAATTCTAACGGAATTCTTTGCAACAATCATTATAGTGCATTTGAACGTTCTTGTACTTTATTGAAGGTAAGCAGCACAGTTGTTAGTTGTGATACTGTACGTGAGCAGTCCATACTTTCTTAGTTTGTCAAGTTGGGTGTTCGGAAGTACAGTCACATTAAAAATGTCACAAAAACGTAAACGTTTGTCACTAAAAGAGAAAGTGGATATTGTAAAGCATAGTGAGAAGGAGAAATTAAGTGTTCGTGAGCTGGCCACGAAGTTTAATGTGGGAAAAATTCAGGTTAGTGAAATTTTGAAAAACAATGATGTTACTCGTATTTCAAAATCATACACTGAGAATGCAATTCTAGATTTCTTTGTGTAAGGTGAAGTGGTACAGTGACTGATGTTTATTTCATTTACAAAACATTTACTGGTACGATTTCTCTCTGGATGAATACTGTAAACAATCTCACTGTACTGTACTGTACTGTAAAATATAGTGTTGAATATGTATGAGAAATTTTAATGTACTGTATAGGCCTACATACTAACGATTTTCTAAATAGCGGACACTTGTCAATAACGGACATTTAATTTTTCCCCGGCGGTGTCCGCTATTGGGAAGTTTCACTGTAATTACATTTAGCTCGTTCAGTGCATGTCTTACGAATTATTAGTTGTGTTAATGTAGTAATATAGTACAATAAGAATTGAAATGTGTTGAAAATTGGTTTATAGCGCCACATTGCAGTGATAAAAGTGTGCAATTTTCGTTCAGTGGCCGGTGGATACTCTACCTTGTCCTAAAATATCAATTTGTACTACTTCATTTGTATTGAATCTTCCCCTGGACCAAAAGTACAATACAGACGGAATAAAAATGAGTATTTTACAGCAGAGCTGTGCTTATCATTTCAATCAATCCCAAGATTTCTTGCAAAGATTCGTGGTCGTGAGTATTTTTCAAATCCCTCTTATTGGTTACATTGTAAGATTCCTGTAAGGAAAATGAAGTAAGCCATACCTTGAAGAGCTTTCTTGCCCCATCCTGTAGCAGTGCACGTGCGCTGATACTGCGTGACATCCTGGCCCCGTGGTGGAAGACAGATTTTATCCACATGTTCATCATACTTCAAAGGTCCGCTCAGTATAAGTATGGCGAGATCATTAAACAATGAGCCTGCATCAAAATTTGGATGCCGAGCAATGGCTGCTACTTGGATCACTTGAATTGGTTTTGGCTGGCTGTTGGAGTTGAGCTTCCATTCACCAACGTGTACAAGAATATCACTTGATTCAATACTGTCAAAAGAAACAGAAAAAATAATAATGTTACATTCTAAATATTGAACTTGTTCACAGCTCTAAAATATACGTTGATTACGTCGAGTGTCACCAGTGACTTCCGAAGTGTATTGAACATATCGGAGGTCACTTGCCAAGTGTCACAATACAAATAATAATGTTACCATATAAATTTGCAAAGAAACTGTAATAAATACAATATGTAAACTAATAACGAACATATTGTACAATGGTATAATATGTTTTAGTAACAAGTATTATTAGAAACAGTGCGTGTTCGATATAAGTGTACTGAAAATCAAGAACAGAGTCTTAAAAGTGTCAACGTTTTAATTATCTAAATTAATTAAATACTTAAAAGGTCAAAATACAACAGTATTCATAAGTGAAGATTAAAAATAATGGAGATAATTATTAATCTTCACTTATGAACACTGTTGTATTTTGACCTTTTAAGTATTTAATCATGGTTACTAGTGAAGAAGAAAACCTGGTCAACCAGTACCACGATATGTGCCTTCAGATAGAATTGTTAAACAAGAAAATTTGGTTTAACAAAACATGTCTTAAAGAGGATTTAAAACCCAAATATGTGAACATCAAACCTAATACTAATTCTCGAAGTGCTAAACACATAGATAAATTTAAAAAAAATAATAATAATAAATAGTGTTCAGACAACTGTAATAATTATCTCCATTATTTTTATCTAAATTAAGTTGTTGGGTTTTAAAGGTGGGAATACTGATCAATTTAAATGGGGTCGAAAATTAAATTATAAGAGCGTCTACAAAAGGTATATCTGTAATGAATGTAATTGTGGCACCGGATACAAAATTATGAGGTCTACATTAAATGAGTGTAAATGTTGACATCAAATAAATATAATCATCATATAATATGTAAACAAATCCACATTTTACACTAAAGTTATATTCCTTGATTAAAACCGTCAGTTGTTTTTGACGCACTGTATAGAGGGTATCTGGGAAGGATTGTAAAATAATTCAGGATAATGTAGTTTGGGTTAACCTACATCGATTTAGTCTCATAGGGCCGTATTCATAGATATTCTTAGCGCGGGCTTTCGGTGGATGATCAGCGAACTAACGTTTTTCGTATTCATATACCAGTGTTAGCGATATGATATGATATGAATCCTGTTTAGCACGCTCGTAGCCCGGGCTAGCAAATGTCTATGAATAGCACCCATAGGTTCTACATCTATATCCGGAGTGTAACGGTTTGGAAGTTATTCATGGGCGAACTTTTAAATATAGAAAGGTATTATATATGTATTTCTACGTTTTGAAACATTATATGATACATTATCCTATTCCAGTAAGTTAATTTCATAATTAAGTAGGCTATAAACTTGGTAATAAAATAAAATAATTACACAACACTAACTACTAGGATTACGGTTCTTATGAATTTCATGAATTATGAATTCATATCAGGTACTGGTTCTCTTTCGGACCTCAATGAAAAACACTTGGTAGCTTTCCAGTTTGATATAACATCCGGTAAACATAGGAAAACACCCAGCTGGATGGAACCCTTCGATTGGGAAGAAGTCGTCGCCATGCGAATAAACGAATTAAATGTCAAGTGAGTGTATTCAGTCATGTGTGTTGCGCAGGCATTGCGGTGCTCAGGTGCTGCCGTGTGCAAAAAGATCTGACGTAACACGTCAAGTATAATACATGGAACTGCAATAAATTCCAGTATTTCTCCCCAAATGTTAGACTTCGGACATAGGTATATGTTAAATCGATGCAGGTTAACCCAAGCTACATAATCCTGAAGTATTTTACATTTCTCCTGAGAATCTGTATAGGCCTAATAAAGTATGTGTCATATTGATGACACTGTTTATTTTATATTCTTTTGCGTAACATAACTTTTTGCTTATCATTGAATGAATGCTTTAATATCCTACAGTTATGAAGCCTTTATTGTAAATGTAATTGTATGTTCTATCTCATTTTATTCTTACATATATTTTGTTTTGATCATATAGGAAAATATTCCGATAACTATTTTGTGCGAGATCGTGCGTATTTGCTTGGTTTCCGCACAAAACCAATTCGCGGAAAGTCTAAAATTCCACATTCAGTATTCCCAACCTAACACACATAACAATAATTTCCTTCTTCTTACCGCTTAAGTGACATATTGATTTTACTGCTTTAGGCTTTTAATATATTATTTTTAGAGACGTTCAATATAGTAATAATTATAAACTGGAAACTTACCATTGCAATTTCACCTAAATTGAAATGTTAACTACTGTTTTTAAATATTTGCAAAAATTAAGTAAACTCTACAACTCCACTAAAGTTACTGCATTCGTGATGCAAGTAACATTAAGGAAGCCGTGAAAAAATCAACAAGATTCCAGACTCATCATAGACCGGGGGGAAAAAAAAGACAGACGTATATCACGGCCTGCTGGAGTATAGTAAACACAGAAAACATTTTAAAGCAACAATGTTGAAGATAGATATTTTTGTTTTGCAAATTTGCCGTCATTGAACAGAAACTAAGATGGAGATTTCATTGCAACTAATTAGAAAGTCCTCTTTCGGGTATGTAATAAACGATCTTCGCACAAAATAATGTACGATACACGAGCGGTATGTTTTCTTTTAATTCTCGGAAATTAAAAAAGCTCAACTACGTTTCGCTTTTTCAAACTTTTCCTCGAACATGAAAACTTCAACATACCGCTCTTGTAACGCATATTACTATTTAACGTATCTCACTTATTCCTACCTTTATTATCTCGCTGCCCGTCGTCATGGTAACTCCTCGTATTCAATATTAAGCAACATGTAAAATCAGTAAACCCATATAGGGAACAAAACATTGCTGATGGAGGCATCAATGCGTGGTACTCACTTCTGAAGACTATGGGCAGATGTGATGATAGCGTTGTCAGAAATTATGGCACCACTGCATAGTGCACTATTATTTGATTTCGATACCACCAGCGCTTGCCACGGGAACTCACTAAATCCTGCATCAGTATCACTTAAGCCTTGTCTTGATACCTGAAATAACGAAAACATTAATGAAAGAAACGTCTGTACAGATCTCGGATTTTATCTCTGCCTCTGTGCAACGTCACATTTGTAATGGGGAAGTGAGGGGATGGGAGGAAAGTTGTAATGCTTTTCAATATGCTGATGCCTACGTTGTAAGATAAGCCATTTGGAATTTAACGGCCACTGACCGGCAGAGATATTAATCCGAGATCTGTACCAGTATTGAATGAACTATTTGTTGGGATTTCGTCGTCCTAGTTAAATAATTATGCTTTTATTATTGTTTATTCCACATACATAAGCGATTTTAATGTATGTGCCTAAACATTTTTATCCATATTAATTGCGACACAAAAATCACAAATCAACCTATCAATGATTTCTAGCATATTTAAATATCATAAGGCAGCGTTTCTCAAACTATTGTCCGCGGACCACCTGTGGTCCTCGAGATCTGCCTTTGTGGTCCTTCAAAAAGGACAGAAGAAAAAATAAAATTCAAACGAATTGCGTATCACACTATAGCTGAAAATCTCAGAGTTTGGAAATGACACATGGCAATCACCTTTCACTTTTTCTCCCAGTACTGACAGTTTATGAAATTTATTACCCTACCTGTCTATCGACTTCCCACTCTACTCACAGCAACAAAAGAGGGATTTAAAGCACTATGAACGTGGTCTTTCACGCCATCTTTTCCTCTGCACATCAACTGATGACATGTGGCTAAGTACATTGGCATAGCTTTCAGACGTATTCTCAAAACTAAACGAACTAAATCTCTCTCTACAATGTAATTCTTTGACTGCACTTAATGCGCATGAGAAAATAAAGATGTTAGAGAGGAAACTTAGTTTGTGGGTCAGTTACGTAAAACAGAGGATTTTTTCACTATTTCCAACCCTCGAGTCTTTTTTTGGTTGAAAATGATTTCGTTATTGGAAAACAATTGTGCAATGACGTATGTTCGCATCTCGAAACTCTGAGGTCACAATTTGAAACTTATTTCTCAAGTAAATATAACGAATTTTCATGGGTTCGTGATCCCTTTCATTGCGATATTGAAACTAACAAACTTTCATTGAGTGAAAGAGAACTTTTAATTAAATTCTCGAATGACACCAGACTTAAAATAAAATTCCAAGCGGAGGGTATGGTTAATTTCTGGACCTCATCACAAGTGAAAAGGGAATATAGTGAACTTTTCAATGGTGCTTTACAGATTATAATTCAGTTTGCTTTTAAGTATCTGTGTGAGAAAGGGTTTTCATCACTAACTCTAATAAAAACAAAGTACCGAAATCAACTCGATGTATGTGACGATCTCCGACTTAAACTTACCAGCATAGTCCAAATATAGAACAACTGTGCAAGAATCAGCAGGTTCATACATCTCATTAATGTGAGTACCAACATTTATTTATTTTGTTTAGTTAACAAGTTAAAGATTATCTAAACTCTAAGAGCCTGGATTTATTAAAAGACGAAAATGAATTTTTTCTATTAATTTTAACTTAATTAGTTAATACTGATATAAAATTAAATGAACTAAATTAATTTTAATTAATTCTGTTTTAAAATATAAATATACTGGTATTAAAATATCCTACAAAAATGATAAATTTGCTCTCGAAGAGACCAAGAGTAAAGTGGTCCGCGGAACTGTTCTGACTTAAAAAAGTGGTCCCCACTTCAGAGAAGTTTGAAAAACGCTGTCATAAGGTATTGCAAGCCAATAAATTATATCTGTAATGTAATGCACAAGTCGCGAGATATTTTTTCCGGAAGCTTATATGCTGAATCCCCGCTAACCGGGCTGTTACTTGCCCAAGTCACTTTTCAAACAGTGCCATACTAAGTGAAACCCATTAGAACATTAATAATATAAAAATATTAACCAGGAATAAATTGAAACAAGTAACTTGTAACATGTATGACGTAGCTCATCAAACTAACCTGTCTTCTGATTCCACATTCTGCTCCTGGTTTGGAAGCAACTATCCCTGGCTGCGGATATCCCGGTGATGTCTGAGGATAGCCTGGCGTTGAGTGAGGAAATCCTGAAGATTGCTGAGATGGGAATTGCTGCTGAGGAGTTGAAGGTCTAGGAAACCCAGGTTGAGGATGAGGTTGTGGTTGAGGTTGGGGGAACCCAGGTTGAGGCTGAGGGAATCCAGGTTGTGGCTGTGGCTGAGGCCGTGTTGGTTGTGGTTGAGGAAATCCTGGTTGAGGCTGTGGCTGAGGAAATCCAGGTTGAGGCTGAGGGAACCCAGGTTGAGGCTGAGGGTATCCAGGTTGAGGCTGTGTTGGATGTGGTTGAGGGAATCCTGGCTGAGGTCGTGAAGGCTGTGGTTGAGGAAATCCTGGTTGAGGTTGTGATGGTTGTGGCTGAGGGAATCCAGGTTGAGGCTGTGTTGGATGTGGTTGAGGGAATCCAGGTTGAGGCTGTGATGGTTGTGGCTGAGGGAATCCAGGTTGAGGCTGTGATGGTTGTGGCTGAGGGAATCCTGGTTGAGGCTGTGTTGGATGTGGTTGAGGGAATCCTGGTTGAGGCTGTATTGGGTGTGGCTGAGGGAATCCTGGTTGAGGCTGTGATGGTTGTGGCTGAGGGAAACCTGGTTGAGGCTGTGTTGGATGTGGTTGAGGGAATCCTGGTTGAGGCTGTGTTGGATGTGGTTGAGGGAATCCTGGCTGAGGTTGTGATGGCTGTGGTTGAGGAAATCCTGGCTGAGGCTGTGATGGTTGCGGTCGAGGATGTGGTGGTGAAGTTTTAACGGGCTTAGGATAAGGAGGCTGAGCGCTGGGTATTGGCTGAGAAGGCTGCGCCGTTGGTACCTGGGAAGGGAACTGCTGTTGGCCTGTAGGCTGCGGGAATGGAGAAGACGGAAGCTGTTGTGGGAATGTTTGAACACCTGGTTTTGGTTGAGGATATCCAGTTGTTGGTTTTTTATGGGGTTTCTGAGGTACTGGTGTTGGTCCAGGATTGAATGTTACAGGGAATTGTCCACTTGGTAGAGATGCTTGACCATTTGATGAACAGCACACGCCCGATGCTCCATCCAAAGGCACTCTACAACCCTGAAAGTCACAAGAATGGAATATGTAGAACTGGGACAGACTAATACTATTATCAAAGTTTACTTGTGATGAATTTGAATATTATATTTCTCTATTGTTAAGCTAATATATATTACAACGATTATTTTAATATGTTACTATATCAGAATGATTATATCATCACTTAAAACAAATTCAATATGCAAAAATAAATTGCAATTTTGATTCTTTTTACAAGACTAGTATGTCTTATTTGGAAGTACAAACGGGAAAATATCACATTTTTGTGTAACGGGAAGCAGTGACGTCATGCAGTGATAAAATAATAACACGTCTGCAGTAGTATTGCTGTTAAACTACGTAGAGGTGCCTACATCCGGATCTTCCAAGACCGTACCAGCATCCTGAAAATAATTCTCTGGATGTTTAAATTTCCAGTATTTTAGAGAAAAAGGAAGAAAAGAAATTACGTTTCCTCTCTTTTCATACGATTTAATTATCTTTAAAAATAAAGAATCGACGAATACATACAACATTGAGTTTAAGTTTACGATTCAGCTACGTTCATATTGAAAGAAACGCCTGTTTCATTGGTATGTCAGGGACAAAGGAAGCAATGTTTCTCCTTTTTCGCCTGTGGTAGAATTCACACCAGGCTAGGGTGACCAGATTCACATCGATAAAAAAAGAGGACACAAAACTTTAAAAAAGGAGGGCATTGTTCGAAAAAGAGGACAGAGAATATGTATTTAGATTTAGGCTTATTATACCTTAATTTCATTTTGTTGAAGTTTTTACCGATAAGCAAAGTACATTATTATTATTATTATTATTATTATTATTATTATTATTATTATTATTATTATTATTATTATTATACCTTAACTTATGTCAATATCAGCTATTTTACTACAAAATATTTACACTAGAGATTTAGGCTTATATCGTAATATATTAATATCTATTTTATTACGTAATAATTATGAAAAATGCAATAATAATGATTTTACAGTTAGCTACATATGAAAGTCAAGGAAACTATAATTATTAAGGAGGACATATAATATCTATTTCGATTTAGGCTTAGGCCTATATTATACTTAAAATCATGTCAATATCTATTTTATTACAGCATACTTACGATAAAACTTAATAATACAAAATGATTTTACATTTAATGAAAGCAACGACCATAACAAATAGGAGGAAAGAGAGTTATGATCGTTCCGTCGATGCTGCAGCCACCTACAGGCAAACTACTTGAGAAAGGCGTCAAATCAGATAATTTCAAAATATCAGGCATACAAGTTATGAAAAGGAGGACGTTTCTGTTTTTTTTTTAAATCTGGCCGGACTCCGGGAAAAGGTCTAAAAAGGAGGACATGTCCGGACAAAAGAGGACGTCTGGTCATCCTATCCCAGACAAATGTTTCAGTGGAGCGTGCGTTCTCAGTTATGAATTCGTTATAGACTGACAAAAGGAATAAACTGGACATTGATACCGTTGGAGTAGTGTGACATAACCTATTTTTTCGGTTTATCATATGTACAGTTTCGCCAGAAAATACTTAAAGACAAAAAATTACGTTACCGGTAACAAATCTATGATTCGAGTGAGTACGCTCCACAAAGACTCAACGTGATGAAAACGGAACAGGATATATCGGATAGGTAAGTACTTAGATTCTTTTAAACTTGTATGTTATTTTATATTTACTACGTCATCTAATGCAGAACGTTAATTAATGTATTTTTCTCCCCTTTCCATTTCGCACATTTTAAAGATGAAAATAAAGTGTGCCAGATTATCATTTTTTAAACATGGCAACAACCTAAGGACTATGTAATAGAAGACAGTGACGTCATGTACTGAACAAACAAAAGTGTAGAACGAGTCCATATCATACGAGGGAAATATTACTAAAAACAAATTAAAGCATAGAACGAATTTGTCTCATACGAGGGGAAAAGGATCACTAGGATAATATGGATACAATTACGCAACAATAGACCAATTGACAATTGTAAAAAATTGAGATATTTGCATAAATCTGTTGTTGGTCGGATTATTTAACTCTGAAAAAATCAAGAATGCGATATCTGCATTTTGCTGATATGTATAGCCTAAGCAAAATTTGTTCATTGCATAATAATAATATGCGTTACAATAGCGGTATGTTGCAGTTTTCATGTTCGAGGAAAAGTTTGAAAAAGCGTAACGTAGTTGAGCTTTTTTAATTTCCGAGAATTGAAAGAAAACATACCGCTCGTGTATCGTACATTATTTTGTGCGAAGATCGTTTATTATATATCTGAAAGAGGAATTTCTAATTAGTTGCAATGAAATATCCATCTTGGTTTCTGTTTAATGACGGCAAATTTGCAAAACAAAAATATCTGTCTTCAACATTGTTGCTTTAAAATGTTTTCTGTGTTTACTATACTCCAGCAGGCCGTGATATACGTCTGTCTTTTTTTTCCCCCAGTCTATGATGAGTCTGGAATCTTGTTGATTTTTTCACGGCTTCCTTAATGTTACTTGCATCACGAATGCAGTAACTTTAGTGGAGTTCTAGAATTTACTTAATTTTTGCAAATATTTAAAAACAGTAATTAACAGTGCAATTTAGGTGAAATTGCAGTGGTAAGTTTCCAATTTATAATTATTACTATATTGAACGTCTCTAAAAATAATATGTTAAAAGCCTAAAGCAGTAAAATCAAAATGTCACTTAAGCGGTAAGAAGAGGGAAATTGTTATATGTGTTAGGTTGGGAATACTGAATGTGGAATTTTAGACTTTCCGCGGATTGGTTTTGTGCGGAAACCAAGCAAATACGCACGATCTCGCACAAAATGTATTTATTTGTTTTGCTTTGCAATATTAAACCAACTGCTGGTCTGTTATTAAAAATCAGTTAGCCTTTTTTTAGTATTATTTGTGCTATTTTTTTGTAATATTATGAATGTTACCATACTTCTTGCATAAAATATTTAATAAAAACCAGATGGTGAGTATCTCGAAAAGAGATATTTGGCGGTTGGTCTCTTACTGTGTAACTCCGTCCAATTAAATTTAATAATCTGATTGGCTATGTACTGTATATTTTAGTAAAGCCAACAATGTAGCTCAGTCGGCAGACTCACTGGCCTGCTGATCCGGAGCTGCGTTCGGGCTTGGGGGGTTGGATCCCCCGTTTGGTCTGATTGGCTGGTTTCTTCCGAGGTTTTCCTCAGCCGTGGGAGAGATGTCGAGTGGTCTATGACGAGACCTCGGTCTCACCTCACTTCATCCCCGTTTGGTCTGATTACCTGGTTGGGTTTTTTCCGAGGTTTTCCCCAACCATAAGGCAAATGCCAGGTAATCTGTTGGCGAATCCTCGACCTCACCTCATCTCACTATATCTCGCCAAAAATTGTAATTGTAATCTTGTAAAATTTTGACTTGTTCCACATCCTAAAGCTTCATTGCTAATGTAAGATCTATGAAATACAATAAATAAAATGAAAATAAAAATTAATTAGCCTGTGTTAGTATTATTTAATCCTCATAATCCTCTCATGAAAATTGAAGATAATATAACAATAATGAAATAATAACCTCCTTTTAAACATAAATATGTAATCACGCAATCAATAGGACCATTTTGCCGACCCCATGTTATCCCCAAACTGGTTGAATGCTCGTTCACCTCTGCTGAGGCATATGGACGTGACACCTGCAGTCGTTTGTTCGACACTGGACCTTCAAAGGCTGTCATGCTAAGGATTATTATTATTATTATTATTATTATTATTATTATTATTATTATTATTATTATTATTATTATTTAATGGGTTCACTTGATAGCTGGCCAAACACTTACCCTGGTAGGCTGTACTCTGTTCTCGTTGCCACACTGATAGGAATGCAAGCAAGAGGCTCCTGGACCACATTCGTCGGGCTGCTGTTGGTGTTGAGGGTGCTGACCACCACCATTGTTCTTCATCATCATCATACCGCCGGGCCAAGGATCCTTGTAGTTAGGATCTCGACAACATTTGCCGATAACTCCAGTGTCAGGATCAGCACAGTCCTGCAATCGGATTATTTAGATACATCTTCCATACTTTATACGGTGATGTTGTTTACTAAACTGTCCGAAGACAGGTCTGGACCCCACAAGTGATAACAAGGCATCATTCATAAGGCAACTAGGCTAGGAAATAATGGGGTAAGTTGGCCAATTTATTTCCCCCTCCATTGTATACATCGCTGACTTGCTACATATTCCAATAATTAGACATGATATGTATACAAACAATTGAAGGGTTGATAGCAAAACCAAACAAGTCCAAAATATTAATTTTTCAGAAAACGAAAAAGACTGTTTCTCACGTTTTTCATACAATAAAATAATATGACATATTTGTATAGGTATCTCATATACCTACCAAATTTGGTAAAAAGTTTCATTGTTTTGTTTTATACGGTTACTTGAAAAAAAAAGACCATTTGTAATTTTATTTGTACACGCGTTAATTGATGAGATCATGTTTCATTCATATTTTAAACTGTATCAACATACAAATAAAACGTTATAAGTGTTTTATTAAATTAAAAACTTGATGTTGGAATGATTTCTTGAACAACAAAAACAATATTGTTATGTTTATATTTTTTCTCTTTCTTAATTTGTTCCTTCAGCCTTCGAATTCTTGGCGCGTCAGGTATATCAAATACCGAAAAATAATTATTCTAATAACACAATAAAGCATACTGAATCAAAAAATATTATTATTATTCGTTGCTATGATAGCTGTGTCACTATAGTACTATTAAATGAATGAAGAGTAGAATAATGTTACAAACAGAGAATGAACTATTCAGAAGTATACTTCCTTTAATTGGATAGTATTCTGAAGGTAAAACTGTGTTTTTAATTCTATAGTTGCTTCACACAGATTTTCTTTTCAATTTTTAACTAAAAATTACATTTTTCTTACGTATTTATTACAAATTGTTATAAATCACGTCATTCTTGTACACTCTTTAAGACTGTATATTCCAGTGAAAAATTTAACTGTAAAGAATCAAGTTGCTAGAAGTCTTGTGATCTATAAAGTTGTGATAAGCGTGTAAGAATAATGTTATTTTTTAGTTAAAAATTGGAAAACGAGATCTGTTCAAAGAAACTAAGGAATTAACAACACATTTTTAGCTTCAGAATACTGGTCAATTAAAGACAGTATAAAAACTAAAACAGAAGGCATTTTTAACAACTTCAAATTAGTGTAACTCTAAAAATATTGATAATAGGACACATGTTTATATGACAGTTTTTGATCAGAATGTCTTCAGAAATAAGTTCCATAAATAGCGGTAACTCTTCGTGAATCATCCTGTATAGGCTACACTTTATGGACAAATATTGATATTGATTGATATTTATTTGTCATTCAACTTTACAATTCACAGTTATGGTGGACCTTCACATTTCTGTTTTTCGATCCACCATGCCTTTATACATATAACTCTTTTCTATTAAGGTATTCTTTGCCGAGAATTTCTTGATTGCTTTCTAATGTTCTGTTATGACTGAATTGCTATATGTCCTTCCCCCTCTATCCTCTTCTATTCTCTCCCTCCTCTTGACGTACGCATATTTTCGCGTCCATTGAACCTCCGTTTCAATGCGCCTTGATTCACCTGTCTTTGCTAGATTTCAGTTTATGGACAAATAAGTCTACTGAGAAAGACGAGAATGGTGATAAATTTATTATAGTAATAAGTACAGTATATAGGCTACCAAAATAGGAGTGCAAAGTATATGCACAGTACCAGCCGCCACTGTTACTAGTACAACAGCTCTATTTACGCTCACGCGCCCCGCCCTGAGTGAATGCGAGGGACATGAAGCAGTCAGGACACTATAGTCGTGACGCTGTTATTCCCGGAGTGACTCCTCCTCTTTGCTTACGTCTTAGGAAGTGAAGGCTCTATAAAGTCTAAGTAGGTATTATCGTTCGCCATTTTTGTTCTTTCGTTGCCGAGCTACCACATGAGGAATCTATTTGCCACACCGTTAAACATTATCATGTCGTAGCTCCTATGATAATAAATCAAACGCACTGTAATTCAGCAAATAATTGAGCGGCAAATAACGTCCTCGTGTGCTTTCTGCGAACGCCAACGAAAGAGCTAAAATGGCGGGCGATTATATTAAGTATTTATCGAACCTTAGGAAATTCATAACGTCTTAAAACAGCGAATCACAAGACGCACACGTTTAAATGTAGCCGACCTGCAACGTGATTGGCTGCCGGAAATTAGAGCGACGGGACTATAGTAACCACCCTCTCCGTATTCGTTCGCGCCTTGGGAATACGAGTTTGACAGGCATGTCCTAGATCTATTTGCGAACTTCGCTAGTAGAAGTGAATAAGGTGATCTTGGAAAAATGCTTTTATAACTCAGCAACAGTTACATTATTTCTGCAGCACTCTTTAAAGTACGTAAACAATTTTAGGTTAACGCGTACTCACCGAGAGTGGCACTCTGTTTTCATACTGCTCCCTGGTGAGACTGACGGGTTGGTTTGCCATGACTCCTTCTGCTGTACAGTACGATTCAGGGACGCACTTCAGAGCTGCAGCACAACCAGGATGTGGAGTAGTGTTCAGAGGCCCAGTATACGGGTACTGATTTGGATTCTGAGTCACTGGATACTGACTGGGGTTCTGAGTCACCGGTCGTCCTGTAGTATCATAAATCGATCCTCCAATTGGTATTCCATTGTTACCAGGGATAGGCTGTCCATTGTAGGTGTTGCCGGGAGCGTAACTGGGTGAAGGAATGCTTGCACTGGGGTGTTGGGGTGCATTTGTTGGGAATGATGGTTTCTGTGAGGGTGCTATATGTATAAGACCACCACCTGCATTGTTGTTTCCTCCAAATGGGGGCTGATTGGGACGTGGGAATCCTGGCTGAGACGGACTGCTTGGTGAGGGTGAAACGTGGACGAATCCTGGTTGAGATGGAGTTCCTGGTGTTGGTGACACGTGGACAAGACCTGGTTGAGATGGAGTTCCTGGTGTAGGAGACACGTGCACAAATCCTGGTTGAGATGGAGTTCCTGGTGTAGGAGATATGTGGACAAGACCTGGTTGAGACGGAGTTCCTGGTGTAGGTGACACGTGGACAAGGCCTGGTTGAGACGGACTGCCTGGCGTAGGAGTGACATGAGTCAGTCCTGGTTGAGAAGGATGACCTTGCGTTCCTCCGCAACTGCCTCCAGGTCCATAACCACCACCACCACAACCAGATGGACTACTGGGTCTATTTGGCAGACGGCAACAAACTTGAGTGGCTGCATCACAGTATTGGATCTGGTAAACAAACAAAATCACCGCCATGTATCATCCCACAGCTTCATATATAAGCAAAATCTGTGATAATATTGATAGTATTATGACAGTACCATGTATATCAAAATTCTTCATTCTTCAGGAGAGGGGAAAAAATATACCGGGTGATTCAAAATGTATTTGTGAAAAGTGTTGAAAGATAATGTTATTTGGAATACAGAATGTAAATAAATATAAGTAATTGATTAACTAGGGGACTTACTCGTCTTATTATGTAAGTCTGTGCGGCTTACAGCTGTTTCGGTGCTACATCACACCATCCTCAGAGCCTACTAGATCTCGGCGTCATCTCGAACTTCTCTGCCTGTTGTGTGGGTGCGTTTGATTGTTGAAAAGTGGAGTCAAATAGTGTGTGTGTACTGAAATTGATCTGTGTGTTGAGAATTTGATCAGGGTGTATTTTAGTGTGTTTGTATATTTTATAGTGTAATAGTGTGTTGAGTTTTTGGTTCTTGGGTTGTATGTGTAGGATTTCCACGTCCGCATTTATTTATCCTACACATACAACCCAAGAACCAAAAACTCAACACACTAGAACAATATGAAATATACAAACATACTAAAACACACTCTGATCAAATTCTCAACACACAGATCAATTTCAGTACACACACACTATTTGACTCCACTTTTCAACACTTTTCAACAATCAAACGCACCCACACAACAGGCAGAGAAGTTCGAGATGACGCCGAGATTTAGTAGGCTCTGAGGATGGTGTGATGAAGCACCGGAACAGCTGTAAGCCGCACAGACTTACATAATTAACACGAGTAAGTCCCATAGTTAATCAATTACTTATATTCAAGTGTTAAAAGTAGTGTACGCAAGATTCAAAATGGGTAAATAAATAAATAAATAAATAAATAAATAAATAAATAAATAAATAAATAAATAAATAAATAAATAAATAAATCCATTATTTTGAATAATTTCCGAAATAATTACAGTTGAAATATTCTAATACAGAATACGAATTATCGTGTACAGCAGCGGAGGCAAAGAGTTTTCTAAATTCCTTGGGGACGTTAACATAATGGCTAATGCCAATTTATCAGATATATTTTTGACAATAAAGACTAATTGACCCAAAAACTTTAGTAGTCATCAAGTAAGCATTAATTGTATTAAAAGGATAGCGTAAATAATTTTCTTATAAATAAAACATTAGTTTACCGACTCTTCTAGCATTGATAGTGGAAAACCAAGCCTATGGTTGTTCAGACGCAGGATTTAAGCCACAGTCGCATTTGTCGCATTTTGCTACTCGACTTCTAAAAATGCAACAAACTTTGAATGTACAGTAAATGTGCAAAAATGCGACAACCACATTGGACTTCAAAAACGAAGATGGTAATGGAGAAAATAAAATCAGAGATGTGTTTGAACTAATATGAATTTAAATGAAATGCTAATGGCATGGGCAATGTTCAAAAAGATATTGAGCAATAGATGTTCAGGAATGGATTTCAAAGAGTTGGTGCAATTCTTGTAAGTAAAATGAATAATTTCTTCTAATTGACTTATACAATTCCATCGCATACTGTAAATTGTGAGCGAGGATTTAGTTGCATGAATCTCGTAACAACTGGAATTAGAAACCGCCTTTTAGTAAACAGAGTTAGCACTCTGCTAACAATAAATCTTGAAGGGCCTACTCGTAAAGAATTTGTATGTTTAGATGTCCATAAAATAACGTATATTAATGTAATGTAAATTCAGCAGTAATTGATTCTAAACGTACTTACGTCTAATGATTTACTTCTTTAAGTATATCTAGAGTGTGGTAAGATGGATTGAAAGTAATAAAGTATTGTTTCTGCATACTTTATTAATTTTATCTTCCTGCACAATTATTTCTAATATAGCACAAGTATTTCAAAATTTGCACAAATATAATTTTTTGCACAAACATAATTTTTCATTTGTGCATTTTTGCGACAGTTATTTATTTTCTAGCTTAAACCCTGGTTCAGACTCTTCGATAAATCGAAGCAAGTTTTCTATTGAGAGACGTTTCAAAATTTAATTTAAAATTAAGGTCCTGTAACATCACATTAAGTATGAATGGATCATAAATTGTTTTAAGAACCCTAGACTGAAAATTTAATGTCAACTAAGTACGATATGTTTTATTTTTAATATCGAAAGTATTTAGTTTATAAAAAAAAATGCTATTGTGTTTTATTAACCACAGTATAGAATACGGAGTCAAAGTTTCATGTTTCTAGCATTAAAATATATTATTGTGAGTCTTTACACTTTTGAACGTGACGAAATGTGATGGAAAAAAGTGTAAGAAATAGCTTGTAAAATTTTCTTGTACTTCAAATTCAAGAGCGCAGCCTTTTAAATGTGACGTAATTTTTATAGTTCCAAGCGCTGCAGGACACTGAAATGTACTCAACATATAAATAAATTATCGATTCATTTTTCACTAAAAAGAATGAAAATGCAATTTTTGATTGATAATTGCAAAATTTCACCTGTCCTCCCTCTTAAATTGTTGTTACGTGTCACTTTGTTTTATTTTTGACTACTTACTTACTTACTGACTTTTTTAAGGAACCCGGAGGTTCATTGCCGCCCTCACATAAGTCCGCCATCGGTCCCTATCCTGAGCAAGATCAATCCAGTCTCTACCATCATATCCCACCTCCCTCAAATCCATTTTAATATTACCTTCCCACCTACGTCTTGGCCTCCCCAAAGGTCTTTTCCCCTCCGGCCTCCCAACTAACACACTATATGCATTTCTGGATTCGCCCATACATGCTACATGCTCTGCCCATCTCAAACGTCTGAATTAAGTGTTCCTAATTATGTCAGGTGAAGAATACAATGCGTGCAGTTCTGTGTTGTGGAACTTTCTCCATTCTCCTGTAACCTCATCCCTGTTAGCCCCAAATATTTTCCTAAGCACCTTATTCTCAAACACCCTTAACCTATGTTCTTCTCTCAAAGTGAGAGTCCAAGTTTCACAACCATAAAGAACAACCGGTAATATAACTGTTTTATAAATCCTAACTTTCAGATATTTTGACAGCAGACTGGATGACAAAAGCATCTCAACCGAATAATAAAAGGCATTCAAAAATTTTGCATAAGTTAGCTGGTGAGGGCGCAAAAATTTTCGGGTCAATAGGCTGGTTGTTGTACTTTACCATATTCTCTTATTCTTCAATTTAAGCTTATTTTTAACAGAAAATTGTGCTTATCTTACTAAAAGAAAAGGACATCCACTATTTAAGGTTTCATTTAATTAAAATTATACAGTTGTTTATCTAATAAAACTCTTATTAAGGACGCTTTCAAATGAATGTATTGTCTAAGTCTCTCTTTCCTGTAACTGTATGTCAAAGACCCTTCTAGTGTGACCATGTGTGTAGAGACAATGAGTGAAACAACATTCCATACATGGATGTGATGGAAGAAATAAAATGATAGGAGTTTCGAAGTGCAACTGGGCCTGATTCAAGGCCAACAAGTTCGCCTGTGCCGCAGGATGTCACAAATCCCACTCGTTTCGTGATGTGAATCAGTCGCATCCTACGCGTTAATTATGTGCATGCTGCTTATGGGCAAATTTCATATATTAATTTAATTGCCTTCTGTACAGAATCCTTTAAGAATTGAAATATATTAACGGAACTCGAAAAAAATCACACCTCTTTGCTTTAATATTTCATCTACTATCTTTTGCTGTATAGAGTAAACCGTAGGCCTAAGTAATGCCATTAATTTCAAGGGGTAATTCTGTGAGATATTTCAAAGAAAAAAGTTTAATATAATAATAATAATAATAATAATAATAATAATAATAATAATAATAATAATAATAAATAAGAATAGTAATAATAATGATAATAACAATAATAATAATAAATAAGAATAGTAGTAATAATGATAATAATAATAATAATAATAATAATAATAATAATAATAACAATAATAACAGGCCTAATAGTAGTAATAATAATAATTCTAATAGTAGTAAAAATATACGAGTAATTATGTTCGTTTTTGCTTCCTTGTCGAGATAAAAACTGTTTTATATGAAACATTTCGCGCTCTAATTAAGTACGTTCTCAGAACTAGTTCGGGATTTTAGTCGTTGTCGTTGTTGAAACGCTTCTTGAACTGTTCTTTCATGGCCTTCGGAGTTTCCTCTCATATTAAAATTATATTAATTTTCCGAGGCTTATTTGAAGGTTTCGTAACAAGCTGTTTTTTACTATGATGGGTTGTTAGCCCTTCGCCCAACCCCCAAGCTGGAGGACCACCCCTCATCGGCTGTCCGCGACTGCTTATTCAATATATTCACAGCTACCCTCCATATCTGGAGGCCGTCTCCTCGATCCGCAACCCGAGGACGCGCCATGCCGTGGTGATAGGGACCCACAATCAAAATTTTGTCCAATATTCTTTTGAGAAGATTAACTCCATATGTAGATGAAATTATTGGGGATTATCAGTATGGTTTCAGGCGTAACAGATCAACTATTGATCAGATATTTTGTATTCGACAGATATTGGAGAAAAAAATGGGAGTATAAGGGTACAGTGCATCAGTTATTCATAGGTTCCAAAAAGGCATATGACTCGGTTAAGAGAGAAGTTTTATATGATATTCTTATTGAATTTGGTATTCCCAAGAAACTAGTTCGATTAATTAAAATGTGTCTCAGTGAAACGCAAGCAGAGTCCGTATAGGTCAATTTCTGTCAGATGTGTTTCCAATTTATCTGTGGGCTAAAGCAAGGAGATGCACCATCACCTTTACTTTTTAACTTTGCTCTAGAATATGTCATTACAAAAGTCCAGGATAACAGAGAGGGTTTGGAATTGAACGGGTTACATCAGCTTCTTGTCTATGCGGATGACGTGAATATGTTAGGAGAAAATCCACAAACGATTAGGGAAAATACGGGAATTTTACTTGAAGCAAGTAAAGAAATAGGTTTGGAAATAAATCCCGAAAAGACAAAGTATATGATTATGTCTCGTGACGAAAATATTGTACGAAATGGAAATATAAAAATTGGAAATTTATCCTTTGAAGAGGTGGAAAAATTCAAATACCTGGGAGCAACAGTGACAAATATAAATGATACTCGGGAGGAAATTAAACACAGAATAAATATGGGAAATGCGTGTTATTATTCGGTTGAGCAACTTTTATCATTCAGTCTGCTGTCGAAAAATCTGAAAGTTAGAATTTATAAAACAGTTATATTACCAGTTGATATATATGGTTGTGAAACTTGGACTCTCACTTTGAGAGAGGAACATAGGTTAAGGGTGTTTGAGAATAAGGTGCTTAGGAAAATATTTGGGGCTAAGAAGGATGAAGTTACAGGAGAATGGAGAAAGTTACACAACACAGAACTGCACGCATTGTATTCCTCACCTGACATAATTAGGAACATTAAATCCAGACGTTTGAGATGGGCAGGACATGTAGCACGTATGGGCGAATCCAGAAATACATATAGAGTGTTAGTTGGGAGGCCGGAGGGAAAAAGACTTTTGGGGAGGCCGAAACGTAGATGGGAGGATAATATTAAAATGGATTTAAGGGAGGTAGGATATAATGATAGAGACTGGATTAATCTTGCACAGGATAGGTACCGATGGCGGGCTTATGTGAGGGCGGAAATGAACCTCCGGGTTCCTTAAAAACCATTTGTAAGCAAGTACGTTTTGCTATGAGAACATATGTATCATCATAGTAAATCATTTTTATATTTTACTATCTCATTTACTTTGCTAGAGTACTGTAGTTTTTCCAGTTTTGTCTATAACGTACAAAAACAAACTCATTTTAATTCAAAACTAAATTAAATAGACCTACTGTAAATGAATCATGCTTGATTTATAACCTAACTGGTTTTTCCTACATCAGGATGTTAATGGCAGATAAGTTAGTGTGGCCAACAAGCATAACGTCATAGCGGTGAGCGTGCAAAATACAGAATAGAGAAGAGAAAGAGAAAGATAATATCATTAATAATGTGAGTCAGGTCCATGGAAGCTAGCAGGTTATGATGAAAGTGAAAGTACACTCTATTTATAAACAAATGGTGCACTCGTTTGGAAAATAGCAACTTATTTAAATGCGCTATAGTTGAATGAAGAGATTTGAAGAATTTTTTAGAAATGTAACTGCAACCGTGAAACCTGCTTTTAATTTAAAATAAAATTATCGTAATGGTTGTTGCCTACTTCTATATACAATAGGTCTACACCATTAATTTTACAGGAATGGATTTATTTTCATATATATTTGTCTGATTGAATTGTTATTAACTTATACAGGGACATCATTTTATTTTTACTTCAACTTTTATTGTACCTGAGTTTTTGAATGTACTTCACTCCCACCCCTTCTACTAATGAAGTTCCAACTGTCCTCCAAACATATCCAATGCCGCAGTACTGAGTTAGTGATTATAGTAAGTTTCAGAAATATGTTCGCATTTTCCAGTGACGAAAACTTCCAACATTGAGTCACATTTTCGCACAGGTACTGTCGTGGCCGTTTGCCTACGTCGCATCCCGATTTCCCCCACCTGCTTCTGCTCGCTCCACTGTAAGGACTAGTGGCTGGGCTTTCTTAGCTCTTTTCTGAAAACATTAATTCGTGTTAGGAATTAATTGGACGTCTACGTAATATTATGTAACTGTTTAAAATAACTTAAATAAAAGGGCCTCGTTAAGCAATTAACTATCACGTGATTCCCACCCCCTTTCTACGATCCTGCGACTTTCTTGTTTAGTAGGTTATTTTACGACGCTTTATCAACATCTTCGGTTATTTAGCGTCTGAATGAGATGAAGGTGATAATGCCGGTGAAATGAATCCGGGGTCCAGCACCGAAGGTTACCCAGCATTTGCTCAATTGGGTTGAGGGAAAACTCCGGAAAAAAACCTCAACTAGGTAACTTGCCCCGGTCGGGAATCGAACCTCCTGCGACATAACCACTTGGACGGACAGTAGATAGCATGTCTGAGTAATTTTATCTGTGCGGGTCGGGCAGAAATGAAGACTGAATTTACAGTACGTAAGGTACTCTTTTATAGAGTAAGTACAGAATTATTTCAACATGAGTTACTAGTACGAAGGACGAAACTGCTAATTGGAATTAGATGCAATAGTCTATAGTGCGATAATAGGCACAAAAGAACTGAAGCCTGTATCGAAATGAACGGCCACCATTTTCAAAAATGTGTTTAAATATCCATATAATTATTATTTTTCATTTTAACTTCATTCTCTGTATCGTACGCTAATGTGCTGTAGACAGTAATAATATACACTGCATAATGAATACGTTCGCATGGATAACTCACTTCGTGAGTAAAAACACTTATTGTTAATACTGTACTGTATTTTGATTAAACAAAACCTAATGAAAATTATCACACGCAAAATCGCGATATTTCCTAGTTTACGTAAATGGATGAACTACTTTTCTTCCCTCGTGTACCTAGTAAAGTGATTTTTTTGTATTTTACACCAGTATCATCGAACTCCAGTCGTGGAAGGAGGCAGCAAACGGTGTTTCCGGGTCTCAATCATTTATCCAAAGCTATAGCCAGGTTAATATTAAAAATGTTAGTAAAAATAAAATGATGTCCCTGTAGTACTATGTATGTAGGTACACTCAGCCCCATATTTAGTGGTGCTATCAGAGTTGTCAGACGTCCTGGATTTCCCAGGGCTTTCTGGATTTTAA
The DNA here is from genome assembly GCF_040183065.1 of Periplaneta americana. Classification (NCBI taxonomy): domain Eukaryota; kingdom Metazoa; phylum Arthropoda; class Insecta; order Blattodea; family Blattidae; genus Periplaneta; species Periplaneta americana. The sequence goes on along the minus strand of NC_091122.1, from coordinate 162,021,101 downwards.
TAATATGTCCTGTGTCCTCTCGAGTGTCATTTACATTTGTTACTTTGCTTCAAGATATTTGAATTTTTCCACATCTGTCTCGTGACCATAACATAGTACAAAATGGAAATATAAAAATTGGAAATTTATCCTTTGAAAAGGTGGAAAAATTAAAATATCTTGGAGCAACAGTAACAAATATAAATGGCACTCGAGAGGAAATTAAACGCAGGATAAATATGGGAAAATATATATCTGCTTGCGACGTAATGATTGGAGTTCGTCTTCACTCAATTAGGGGCGGGAAACTCGTATTGTAAACAAAGCAGTTTGCATAACTAAAGGCCAATTCACACGGGGACAGTTTACAGGAGTCAAGTGCTTGAAACAACTCGACTTTCCTTTGACTTTCCCCGTGTGATATGGTCGAGACAGTCAAGTTGTGACTTGGCGGTCAAGCAGAATTTGAGTTGACGACTCATCAACTTTTGTGTCCACTTTCCCATCACGTGATCAACTTGACTACACCACTTTCCTCGTGTGAATGCTAACTTGTAGCAACTTGCAAGCAGAGATATTGTGGATAGTGTGCGTGTATGGTTTGTTTAAATTAATACTAATTAATTTAGGTATCGAATTTGACATTACCGGTAATTTAAATTTCACACCCCATATTTTAACACTAATTCTGCTTACAAATCACTTGGATTTGTTATTCGAAATTATTCAAGCAACCACCTGTTTTTAGGTTAGGCCTACACCTGGTTAAAAGCAAGTGGAATATGCTACTATAATTATTTGGAATCCTCGTTGCAAAAACAACGTTCATTCTATCGAGTTGATACAGAATAAATTCCTTAGATTCCTATATTATAAAGTAATCAAAATACCTTGTCCATTCCAGTTCCCAACTAGATTATTGAGATGAATTTTTGGTTCCCATACGCTGAATGACACAAGAACGACTTACTCGATGATATTTTTTCAGAAAAATATGAACAAAAATAATACTGATTCCGTTGAAATATGCAAATTAATTTCATTTTATATCTCTCCAAATATCCTATAGAAGAAATTTGGTATTTAATATCTCTAGATCGAGACAAATATCAAAACTTTTTCCTTGTTTTGGCCCTGCAATTTATTACCGGTATCGATTTATTTAATTTCTGATTTTTTAATCATAAGCAACATCTCCTTCATGTTTTCATTTATTTCATTTCTATTGCTAATGAGTTGCATAAGTCTATATTAGTACCTATTTTATAGCTACAGTCCATGTGAATCATTATCAATAATTATAAATTAAATTAATGTGAAGAGGTGCTTTGATGGACATCTAGCCTGTGTACCTACTTTCCTATAAGTCATAATAAATAAATAAAAATAAATACAGGGTGTTTCCGAGGTGGTGTTACAAACTTTCAGGGATGATGGCGAAGGGCACATGTATCAATTTGAGAAAAGGAACCCTGGTCCGGAAATGACCGAGTCGAAAGTTACAAGCAAAAATAGTTCTGTGGAAATGAAATAATTTTATTCCTCTGTACACCTTATGTATGTGTATTTATCTGTACATCTTACACATACTGTATTCATCTGACGTTGTTTACGTTGTCTACTTACAGTATTCCATTCAGTGCGCTGTCTGAGGAGTGGGGATAGGAAACTACACTAAAGCAATGCGGATAGCGTAATGTGTAACGGACATGATCGGTCTTGATATGCACGTCTGTAGACAGCAGTGTATGTGTACAAGTTGTAGTGTCCAGTCGATCAGTCCTAGTGAAATGGAGGAGTACACGAGAGCGGAATATGCAGACCTGATTTTCGAGTACGGATGACCCAATGGGAACAGTAGACAAGCTCACAGATCGTATCGGGACAAGTACCCACGTAGGAGACATCCGGCCCATACCATTTTTCCACGGCTGTTCCAAAAGTTAAGAGAAGGAGGGCAAGTGGTGCCGAATTGCAATTTCATTTCCACACAACTATTTTTGCTTATAACTTTCGACTCGGTCATTTCCGGACCACGGTTCCTATCTCAAATTGATACATGTGCCCTTCACCATCATCCCTGAAAGTTTGTAACACCACGTCGGAAACACCTTGTATATAGACCCTATTTTTAGAAGTGCATGAGATATACGAACTTCCGTGGAATATAGCCTACGGCACGAAAAAACTTCAATAATAATAAAAATTGAAAATAAACAAGAGGCAATTATTTCATAAACTTGTTACGGAACTTAAGGAACATGGTGTCCAAAACATTAATGTAGAAGTGGTTCGGAAAAAAGGGGGAAAAACTAGGCTTAAATCACTGTACCTTTAACATTCAGCGCGCGTTTTTTATGTGTTGAACATAGTTGCAAGTTTAGTGTCTCCGTGTTATCACAAATATGGTGTCAAGTTTAGAGGTTTCAAGCACTTGACTCCTGTAAACCATCCCCGTGTGAATTGGCCTTAAGATAAAATGCTGAACATACCTCTGATCTCACTTGGAAGAGCCCCTGTCCATCCTCGTTGACAACTCCATTGACGCAGAGATGTCTGGCTGCACATATGTAGCCACTGCCTTGGCAAGGCACTGTCTGACCCGACGGCGTAACAGGAGCTCCTCCGGGCTTCAAGCCGCTCAAGAATGGGTTACCCTGGATGTTGATGGGTGGAGAACTTCCCCCACACCCAGCAGCTCCTCCCCCACACCCGCCTGGCTGTGCCGGAGGTTGTTGCGGAGATGGCTGTGGTGCACCGGCACCACTGAAGGGTGAATTTGGGTTCTGCCACCAGTAGGAGTTTCCACCCTGCGGTGGCGGGTTATAGGAGCCCAAACTGTTGTCAGGCAAAGGAGTGCTGCTTATTGGGTTGTACCCAGGCTGATTACCAAAATTCAAGTTCGCCATATCTGGAGGCAAAGTGCTTGTGGTTGTTGTGCGATGTTTCTTACCCTTGTGAGGTAAAGGGCCATATCCCTGGCCCAGACTTGGAGAAATAAACGCTACAATTAGCGTAAGTACTGAGAGGTAAAGTGGGGACATTTTTACTTATGTTGTAAGTCCCCGATATTTCTGTAACACAAAAAATTTCAATTTTCAAATTTATTTATATAATACACTAGGTTTACATTACATTAGGCATTGCAGCCCGACAGAGCAGAAGCTCGTGTTCGGGCGTAGTTCAGTTCAGCACAATAATATTAATATATAGGGTGATTCACGAGGATTTACCGCACTTACATAGCTTATTTCCTAAGACTTTCTGAGCAAAAAATGTTGTATAAACATGTGCCCTCATCTCAATATTTTCAGAGTTACATTAATTTTAAATTGTAAGCAAAATACCTTTTCTCTTTAGTTTTAAGGGTGAAAGAATATTACAAATAGAGAATGAATTATTCAGATGTATCATTCCTTTAATTGGCTAGTGTTCTGAAGCTAAAAATGTGTTGTTAATTGCTTTCCACAGATTTTGTTTTTCAATTTTTAACTAAAAATTACATCATTCTTACGAACTTATCACAAAAATTGTTAGGCCTACATACGACCTTAGGATCTTAATTCTTTACAGTTTAATTATGCATCCTGATGTACAGTCTTAAAGACTTTACAAGAGTGGCGTGATTTGTAACTATTGTTGTGATAAATGCGTAAGAAAATGTAATTTTGTAGTTAAAAATAAAAAAAAAATAATAATAAAAAATTCTGTACGAAGCAACTATGGAATTCACAATATATTTTTAACTTCAGAATACTAGCTAATTAAAGAAATGATACTTCTGAATAGTTCATTCTTTATCTGTAATATTATTTTATCCTTAAAAGTAAAGAATAATGATATTTTACAAACAACTTCAAATTAATGTAACTCTGAAAATATTGAGATTAGGACAAATGTTTATATGACTTTTTTTGTTCAAAATCTCTTTGAAAATAAGCTCCGTAAGTGACGGTAAATCTTCGTGAATCACCCTGTATAGTAAAATACAGACCATGTAATAATATGTACAAATATAGAAAATTCAAAGTACAGGTGTATTAGATTACAATTTTAAACTCAATTAGCTTAAGAAAAGACAAACCAATTAAATAATTAATCTAATTTATTTCCTAAATCTATATGTTCAGTGAAGTAAGGAAAATTAAGAGAACCAGTGCATACAATAACATTTAACAATGGTAATGTAAAATAAATAAAAAAAAACGGAAGGAGCTGGTTCAGACGGTAATGTTTCACACTCGCATTCGGGAGGTCCCGGGTTCAAAGCACCGTATCCAGTCAATGACTGAGGGTTTTCATGGTTTCCCCTCAATCACAAAGGCAAATGCCGGATTATAAATTTACATATCATAATTCAATACCGATAGCAATGGCCAAGAAAGCTTTTAATAGAAAAAGGAACATCTTCTGCGGACCTCTGGAAAGAGAACTAAGGATGAGACTAGTGAAGTGCTTTGCATGAAGTGTGGCACTGTATGGAGCAGAAACCTGGACATTACGAAGTGAAGAGAAGCGAATAGAAGCATTTGAAATGTGGATATGGAGAAGAATGGAACGTGTGAAGCGTACAGACAGAATAAGAAATTAAGTTGTGTTGGAAATAGTGGGTGAAGAAAGAATGATGCTGAAACTGATCAAGAAGAAGAAAAGGAATTGGTTGGTCACTGGCTGAGAAGAAACTGCCTACTGAAGGATGCACTAGAAGGAATGGTGAACGGGAGAAGAGTCCGGGGCAGAAGAAATCAGATGATAGACGACATTAAGATATGTGGATCATATGAGGAGACAAAGAGGCAGGCAGAAAATAGGAAATATTGGAGAAAGCTGGGTTTGCAGTGAAAGACCTGCCCTTGGGCAGAACAGTGCATGAATGAATTCATCACCGCCTTAATCACCAATATCATAAACATTAAAACAAAATCTAAATAAGTTACATGAATACAAGTCATTCTTAACACATGACAACAGAAACAGAAATTCGACAATAGTCAGCGGCTTACTGACATACCTAAAGATCCTACACACGCGATATGACCATGAAGTTAAAGCGTGTATAAATAAATTCATATAAAAATGTAACATGAAATCCACAAATAATAGAAGATCTCACATAAGAGTTACCATGATTTTTTAATTTTTTTTTTACAAAAAGAGTGGAATATTTTCTGCCAATAATTATTTAAACATTTCATTCAATAATATATCTGTTTATACATTACTGAAACGCAATGTTGTGATATACATGATGAACCGTAAATATTTTCATTTATTTTAGAGTGTTATTCTGTGAGATATATCAAACAAAAACGTTTAATACAATTTTTCTCATTTTTACTTCATTTTCAAGACAAAAATTGATTTACATGAAACATTTCATAGCGTGTTTAGGGAAAGCCATTGATTTAATTCCCAATATGCTCATTCAATTTAAGAGAGCAGTGTATTATGTTAATGAATAATTGAACGAATTTTAGTTTTGTCCTCTAAATGTGCAGATATTTTATCCGAACAAATACAACTTTTCGTTCTGCAAAGCAATTTTACAATGTTATATTTGTTCAGATCAAATTTCTGCACATTTAAAGTATAAAACTAAAATTCTTTCAATAATTTGTTACCATAATGCATTGCTCTCTTAAATTGACTGAATATATCGGGAATTAAATCAATGACTTTTCCAAAACACGGTATGAAATGTTTCATATAAAACAATTTTTATATAAAAAAAAGAAAGAAAGTAAAAATGAACAAAATTGTATTGAACTTTTTTGTTTGAAATATTTCAAAGAATAACCCCCTGAAATTAAAAACATTATTTACAGTTCACTTTGTATACACTAACACTAATTAAAATAATGCACAGTGTAAATTATGAATAAATATTTTGTAATCTCTCTAATTTACGGTACATCACCTATGGTTTTATTTTATTCTCATATGAAATTAAAGCAAAATTACATAACAAAATCTCTTGAATTTCTTTATCTTGAAATATGAAATTTTTCTTCATATGTTGAAAGAGATCAGGATCGTTGGAAGGTTTTATTTAAAAAAAAGTATTTTGTTGGAAAGGAAACCGTATTTAGGCTACTTAGCTACTGATAGGTGAAAATAAGTAAGCCTACAGAATAATATAATTAATAATGTTAATAATAATATATAAACAAATATTTTTTTGAAAGAAAGCAATGGATTATCACTTAGCTAATTAAAATGTTAAACGTGAAATGAAGCAAGTTGCAATGTCAAAATTGAGATAAGTAGGCCTAAACTTCCAATGAAAATAATGTTACCTGTAAGGCTTGCACACTTCTCTTCTGTATCACTATTGTTGTTATGTCAAAGAAACACACACTCACACACCAAACGACGGTAGATGCAAACACTTACATGCACATTGTGAATCCATTTCCACATCATGTCTTGAGGTTTATATAGGTACAGGTACGTACTAAGGAGGGAGGCGTGGTCTGTTGCCTAGCAACCACTACTCTCATACACACACACACACACACTTCTGGGAATACAGAGAGGTTGGATGACAGCATTTTGCCGCCTACAGCTCTCAAGGCCAGGAGGAGCCGTGTGTAGCCATGGGCATGCAGGTTGTCAGTGGATGAGCCTCTTCGCCTGTGGGTTTTTCAGTTCCGTCTGTCGGAACTGCTTGTTACTTGCTGATGCACAACAGTTCCGTAATTTGTTCCACACTCGTGTGTGATGCATGGAAATAATTACATTTAAAATTACGCAGTAGGTAATCTAGCACGCATGTCAACACATATCAGGTAATAAAGTCTTTTTAATTATTAATTTTATTTTTTTATATAAAATTCAACTTGAATTTGTATATGTAAGTTTATAATCCAAATAAAATCACCATCAAAATGTAGTCCATTATAAGGCTAAACTAGCGCTGAGGTACTCCTCTTATAGGTCTACGGATCTGTGACAGGTTAGGTTTGCTTAGTTTAGCCTTTTATTATGTCTTACATATACGAACAACTGCATCTCCACAAAAATTCCCCTATAAATTCAACTATTTTCACTTTCGAAATCACCAGAACTACCTCAGCGCTAGTTTCACCCATTATAACGTATAATTAAGTGAATATAGCAGGCCTACATTACAATTGCAGTGCAGGTACGCTCAAAATAACCGCCATTAAATGCACCCACAAGACCTTGCAATTCATTGTATTATTGTTAATGGACTCCTAATTTTTTACATTTCCCCCCCCCCCAACAATAATTAACGTTAGTCACCCATCATCTCAATAAACTGAATTTTAATATTAATTTCGTACCATCTTCTGTTTATATTTCGCTACAACTTTGCCTTTCGTATTTCTCATTTTCTGCTTCTTCCTTTTTTGTCGTCATCGTCATCATGTCTATGATTATATTTATGTTTATTGAAATACTGTACAAGATATGGTAATATAAATAAAAAATACATAATAATAATAATAATAATAATAATAATAATAATAATAATAATATAGAAAATCTTCTTCTTCTTCTTCTTCTTAAGACTACTAACTTCAAAATTGAATGTCTTGACCTTCTCAACAATTTTTTTCCGGGATCAATAATATAGGAAATGCCTATTATTATTCGGTTGAGAAGCTTTTGTCATCCAATCTGCTTTCAAAAAAACTGAAAGTTAGAATTTATAAAACAATTATATTACCGGTAGTTCCGTATGATTGTGAAACTTTGACTCTCACTTACAGAGAGGAACAGAGATTAAGGGTATTCGAGAATAAAGTGCTTAGGAAAATATTTGGGGCTAAGAGGGATGAAGTTACAGGAGAATGGAGAAAGTTACACAACGCAGAACTGCACGCATTGTATTCTTCACCTAACATAATTAGGAACATTAAATTGAGACGTTTGAGATGGGCAGGACATGTAGCACGTATGGGTGAATCGAGAAATGCATATTATAGTATTAGTTGGGAGACCCGAGAGAAAAGACCTTTGGGGAGGCCCAGAAGTTGATAGGAGAATAATATTAAAATGGATTTAAGGGAGGTGGGATATGGGATATGATTGTAGGGAACTGAATTAATCTTGCTCTGGATGGCGGGCTTATGCGAGGACGGCAATGAACCTCCGGGTTCCTTAAAAGCCAGTAAGTAACCTAAGTAAGTAAGTAGGCCTAAGTATGTACGGTACATAATATTTATTTAATTGATTAACTAGTGGACTTACTAGTGTTAATTATGTAAGATTTGTCCGGCTTACAGCTGTTTCAGTGCTTCACGCACCATCCTCAGAGCCTACTAGATCACGGCGTCATCTCGAACTTCTCTGCCTGTTATGTGGGCGTGTTTGATTGTTGAAAGGTGTTTAAGATTGGAGTCAAATAGTGTGTGTGTGTGTGTGTACTGAAATTGATCTGTGTGTTGAGAATTTGATCGGGGTGTGTTTTAGTGTGTTTGTATATTTGACTCCACTCTTCAACACCTTTCAACAATCAAACACACCCACATAACAGGCAGAGAAGTTCGAGATGACGCCGTGATCTAGTAGGCTCTAGCAGGCTGTAAGCCGGACAAATCTTATATAATTAACACGAGTAAGTCCACTAGTTAATCAATTAATTATATTAAAGTGTTAAAAGTAATGTACGCAAGATTCAAAATGGAATATTTATTTGTCAGAAACCAGAATATAAAGCCTGAATATGATATCGTCAGTTTTTATAATATAGGCCTACGCACACACTCACATATGCATAAACAAATAAATATAGCTCAAATATAGTTAAATAAACAAATAGACTATAAGTAAATAAACAAACATAGACAAATAAACAGATTATGATGCAGATTAACACATTTATACAAAAACAAAACGAAAAATTAAAATACAAAGAGAAAAATTAAAATATAAAGGGTACAATTCTAAAGCGCAATATTTATATGAGCTGTTCAGAGCAAAAGTGGTGTAAGTCAAAATTGGATAATGAGGTTTAAAGTAAACATTCTGTAAAATACAGCGGAAAGTAGCAATTAATACGTCCTTCTTGCTACCCACCAACTACTAATCGTTTAAATAAAGTGAATATTAATTACTACTTTGCGCTGTATTTTACAGAATATTTACTTTAAACCTCATTACCCATTCTTGACTTACAGCACTTCTGCTCTGAATAAACTCACATCATACTCCATGAATTCATTCATTGAGTAGAAAGGTCAATTCAACACCCAACTATTCACACAGGACTTAAGGAACACTAAGACCGAATTTTTGGCCACAATGATAAAAATAAATATTTTTTTACATAAATAATTACCTTATACATTTGTCTAAAATTCTGTCCTATATTTAGCCCCCGCCTACTATTTTTAAAGGTCTGGCGACCATTTTTAAAATGTTACGCGCAGCTCTTTTAAACCTATCACACCCACAAAAAAATTTCGTTTTCTCAAAACTACGTTTTTGGTCCATAACAAAGCTCCTTAAATGGATTCGCTCCGATTTACATGAAACTTTGCAAGAATACTCAGCATACTCCAATACACAAAGCTGTGGATGGAATCAGCTCTTCACTGGAAACTTTTCATGATATTAATTTTTAACTTCTAAAAATTAAAGAAAATTATGAAGCAAAAATTATGATTTGTAAGAAAATTTTTATTTCGTGAACCAATTCTCGAATTTAAAAACATGCGCAATTTTCTTTATCATGAAATGTAAGTCCTTCACGGAAAATTTTAGAAGTAAAAACAATTCTGAAGCCGTCAGGGATGTTTTGAATTTACGCTTAATTTAATATCATTAAAATATGTGAAAAACTGTTCATCTAACAAGCAAACATTCTGATGGGGGCAGATAAAAAAGTTAAATTTTTTTCTTCCACCATGTTAATAATGTCAAAAGAAGTGCACATACAAATTTTTGCCACTCGACCGCAATTACGAGGCCGTCCAGAAAGTGATTTTCCCTGGGGCCGTTTATATAAAAAAGCACAATTGCATAGAAAGATTTATTGAAACAGATACAGCAATTGTTGCGCTATTTGTCAACATATCCCCCACTGGAATTGAGACATTTGTCATAACATGGGATCAATTTTTGTGTCGTAGAAGTCAGCCGCCTCAGATCGGAACCAGCGTTTGACTGCATCTGCACCTCTCTCTGTCGATCCCATGATATGAGAAATGTCTCAATTCCGATGGAAAATATGTTGAAAAATAGCTCAACAATTGCTGTGTCCGTTCCAATAAATTTGTCAAATGAAATTGTGTTTTTTTTTTCTGTTAGTAGCCCCTGGTGAACTTATTTTTTACGGCCCTCGTAATTGCGGTCGAGTGGCCAAAATTTGTATAAGCACTTCTTTTGCCATTATTAACATGGTTGAAGAAAAAAATTTAACTTTTTTATCTGCCGCCATCAGAACGTTTGCTTGTAAGCAGGGGCGTACGCAAGGAAGGGGTTTATTTTACATTGGCAAATGTTTCTTCGCAGCCGCAGCGTGACGATGTTGTCGCGAACGTTTTTCCTGGAAATAGTTTCACATCCCCCTGTGAAAACTCAGCTGATGATGATGATGATGATGATTAATTAATTAATTAATAAATAATAATAATAATAATAATAATAATAATAATACACAAAATTTAAAATACCGATAATGTAAATTGCAAATAATTTTGTACGAGATCGTGCGTATTTGCTTGTTTTCCGCACAGAACCAATACGCGGTAAGTGTGAAATACCACATTCAGTATTCCCAACGTAACACACATAACAATTTCCCTCTTCTTACTGCTTAAGCGCCATATTCATTTTACTGCTTTAGGCTTTTAACATATTATTGTTAGAAACGTTTAACATAGTAATAATTATAAATTGGAAACTTACCACTGCAATTTCACCTAAATTTCACTGTTAATTATTGTTTTTAAATATTTGCAAAAATTAAGTAAACTCTACAGCACCATAAAAGTTACTGCACTTGTAATGCAAGTAACATTAAGGAAGCCGTGAAAAAATCAACAAGATTCCAGATGCCGATGTTATTACTGCAATATGTTATATAAATAATATTGTTAAAATATTAAAATGAAAAATAAATCATTACATAACCTTACCGTTTGTTTTAAGTTCGCATTTATAGACTAGGGGGAAAAAAAAGACAGACGTATATCACGGCCTGCTGGAATATAGTAAACACAGAAAACATTTTATAGCAACAATGTTTAAGATAGATATTTTAGTTTTTAAAAGTTGCCGTCATTGAACAGAAACCAAGATGAAGATTTCATTGTTACTAATTAGAAATTCCTCTTTCAGGTATGTAATAAACGATCTTCGAGCAAAATAATGTACGATACACGAGCGTTATGTTTGTTTTCATGTTCTCGGAAATTAAAAAAGCTCAACTACGTTTCGCTTTTTCAACCTTTTCCTCGAACATGAAAACATCAACATACCGCTCTTGTAACGTATATTACTATTAATAATGAGGAATGACCCCACCCTCGACAAAATTCTGCGTACGCCATTAAGGAAATGTAAACAGAATCCATCATAATAATTTCAGCAAACAAACGTACTTTAGTGCACTAAGCCAATGCTCGTAAGCCCTACTCCGGACCCATGTTGATATAACCATTTTTTCTTTTCTACGTATGAGGAATTCATACCTGAAGTTTTCCCCCACTTTTTTCGTTACACACTGTATACAATACAATATAGACGGAAATACAGAAAGAAAATGAAGTACTTGGTATTTTTTTTAAAGAAAGGGAGGATCACGAAATTGCAGATCATTGTACCATTCTGTGAACAGATGTGTGGAGGAGAGGAGTAGATCATATCGCTCGAACTCCATCATTATTCTCCCTCCCACCTCCACCATCAACAGCCTTCGCCATCATCTGTTTTTGCCATATACTCGATACTTTACCTCATTGAGGAGGAAGTCATTCAAAGGTCAATGCCACAACGATCACTGGAAAACCACGCTCCTCTTCCAGTATCCGTTTCGAAGAATAGTTAGTCTGCAATTTATTGACAGCATGTGTCGTAAATGCTATTTATAGGGGCAGACATATTTTGTTGCAAAATCTGATTATTATAATTATTAAAAATAAAGACTATACAATATGCGTTATGATGGGCTGTACTATAGGCCTAGTCCCGATAACTTCAGTTCCCATTCATCCACCACGCTTGTCTCTTCCATATTATCTAAAAGTTCCAGTATCACTAGACAATACGTAATTTATCAGTAGGGCGTTTTTACAAGTTTCGCAACAATTGAGTTTCTTTATAGCGTTGAGAATGATATGGTACATTATTAATGTTTATAATTTATATTATTAAACTATTACCACAGTCTAGTATATAGTCACGAAGCTCAATACTTAGTAAATATGCATCCATAGATAGTTGCTAACCACTACGATCGCTACTATCGCCTCATTACAGACAATGCGAAATAGTACCGGCACAGTCTCCTAGCACCCTCACAACTCAAGCTCCGTGACTGTATATACTAGACTGTGCTATTGCTGAAAATACACAAATGAAACAATTTAATATACCCTACACTTAAATAAAAAAGGATACATTTTCGGTTCCTTAATTGCATACAAAACGTTTTTCTTATTATCCCAAAAGTAATAAATTGCGCTTATTATATACACCGTCTTCGGGCTAGAGGTATCAAGAAATATATATTCACCATTTATTGACAAAAGGATATTTTATTATTTTTATGTTTGGCACAGGATGCAGAAACTCTTCAAGATTTTATTTTTATAACAACAATGATAGAAATCTATACAACAAAGCAAGGAAATTGAAGAAAACAAAAATGATACGATTTATCATTGCGATTTATGTCACGAATTGCTAACAGTCAACATTAATCATTCTAATTGAATGTAAAATGTGGACACCACAGTAAAAAGTGAGATATGAAAGGTTTTCGTCAATGCGCTGCAGAATTTCAGTCGCAAAATTTTGTCTTCTTCTATCGTTCGGCTGAATGCGGTGAAGAAGCTGGAGCTTGTATGGACGCAGTTTGAGTCGTTTATGAAGAACGTTATGAACAGTTGATTTGGGAATCTGTAACTGATGACTAGCCTGCCTAATGGACTTCCTTGGACTACGCTTGAACGCAGTTCGTATACGATCGGCCGTTTCTTCGGTTGTTATTTTTTTTCTTGGTGTGTTTGCCTGTTTGTGGAATCCCTTGAATCCTGTTTCTTCAGAAGTTCTATCCCACTGCAAAATTTATTTCGACGTAGAATGGATTCACGTTGAATTCTAGATGAAATCGGCGTCTTACTCGGGTAACAGATTTAAATTCAGCAAGCAGAAGCACGCACTTCACTTTTTCTGTGGTGTCCACATTTTACGTTCAATTGGAATGATTAATGTTGACTGTTAGCAATTTGTGGCATAAATCGCAATGATAAATCTTAGCTTTTTTTTAATGCTTTATTATATAGATTTCTAGTATTGTTATAAAAATAAAATCTTGGAGAATTTCTGAATCCTGTGCCAAACATAAAATAATAAAATATCCTTCTGTTAATAAATGGTGAACAATTATTTCTTGATGCTTCTAGCCCGGGCACAGTGTATATATTGCATTAAATAAATGTATGTACCGTAATTAATTTTGCATAAGTCTACAGCACATAAAATAACTCTACATTAATGTCGTAGTATAATCGTTTCTAACATTATTCATGTTTACGATAATTGGAATTTGAAATTGATTCAAATAGCTTATTAAACATATTATTATAGAGCCTATTGTACCTTGCTTTAGTGATTCTCTCACGTGCAGAAACATGTTTGCGTATAGGAACCGTTAATCTTCTAACAATAACTCACTGTTCTGTACCAGTTCCTGCCAGAGAGAGCGTAGAAGTTTGCCTGGATTTTCAACAAATATGTATAATATATGGGTGCCAGAGTAATTTGGGTATAAGTTAAAATTTACTGAATAAAACTTTACCTAATCTTCAAACACATGTCAATTTAATACATATTGTCTTTTTCACAATTGCCTATCATGGAGTGTTAAAAAATTGTGTTGATGTTGGATCACAGTGATATTGGTAGATAAAAAAAAACTCTTTCTTGTTTACCAGTCTACGAAATGACCCATCACATTCAAAACAATATTGTTGGGAAACCAGCTGAGATATAGTAACCAAATTCATGTATGTGAACATTACACATGTTTAAAACATGTTTTTAATTAATAAATAAATAAATAAATAAATAAATAAATAAATAAATAAATAAATTGGATGTAATTAGATTATTAAATGGATTAGTTGGTTGGTCATGATTAACTATGTAGGTATACTTTATTTTTTTTAATCTTTTTTAATGCTGCTTATACTTTATATTTATATCCTTATAGTCACCACGGTATATATTATTCTGATATTTATTCCTATTCTTTAGGTTATTCACATGAATAGCTATTTACTGTTCATTTTGCATTGATTCCCTTTAAATTTATTGATTTCAAAATATGTCTCATTAAACAGTTTGTTATTAAATTACAATTTATCTAAACTTCGGGTAATTTGGGTGCACATGTCAATTTAATACATTGTCTATTTTACAATTGTCTATCATGGAGTGTTAAAAAACACTGATACTGCATGATAACAAAAATTAAATTACACATCACATTCAAAGCAATATTTTTTGGGAAATAAGCTGTGATACATTAACTAAATTTATGCATCCGTACATTCCACATGTTTACAACATGTTTTTAATAAATGTAATAATATATCATTAATAGGTTGTTAGTAAATTACAATTTACAATCTTGGGATAATTTGGTTGTAATTATAGGCTATTTAGTAACTAACCTAGTTTTCGTTTCAGATCATACCACGTACACAAATAATTATGGACTGGTGAAGACAAATAAATATCCAAAGTGTTTTTGTCCCTGATTTTAATGGGAGATATTTTGAGTTTATAAAATAAGCCTTATCAAGAACTTAAGTATTGGCTGACATTTTATATATTATTAGGTCTAATTAAAATGTTTAAATGTCTACCTAACCTCTTCATTCTCTACTAGGATACATACACTAAACTATGGTTGGGACTTTTATAAGACTTTAAAGCACGTTTTACTTCAGTAATACACATTATACTTAAATTTTCCCATCCACGGGGTAAATTGAGTACAGTTAAACTTAGGGCTATTATTATGATAAGAAGAGGTCACCATACTTGAAAATGCAATAGAATCATTCTGGAAGGTCACAGTGCTAACATATAAAAAAAGACTGTAAAAATTTTATCATGGTAATAGGTTACGACTCCCTAAACTTAAAAAAGACTTTTCTACCCAAATTACCCCAACTCACCCTACATATTTTTTTTTAATTCAACGTATTTCCTTCCATTATAATTTCAGTATCTCATTTGTCATTTTATTCTACCGATAGTAGCTACTTAAAAAGAGAAGAATTATAGGCCTATCAACTCGTGATTCTTTAAGTAGGCTATATACTATCAAATGACGTGCACTATATTAATTTCCCATTAATACTTAATTATTAATAATAGTTCTATGAAAGTGTTACCACCATTTCGAAATACAGGGTATTTTATTTAACGACGAATTCAAGTGAGAGGTTATGCAATTCAACATGAGCGAGAAATGGTGGGCAAATTTTTCCTGGGTCCCTCTATCAGGGACAGGATCCTTTTACATACCTTAAATACAAGACAATGGTCCACAGCTTTACTTCCCTTCGAAGGAAGACATGATGAGATTTTATCGTTCTTGGCTGGGTTTAAACCCGCGAACCTCAAATCCAATGCCTGGCATAGTAGCCATTAGACCGCTGAGGATCCCCATTCTGTGCACGTGTTTCCTAAGGGCATCTGGCCCCTCAATAAGGTCATCACAGTCCTCAAGTCGGTCCTTTTTTGGACTAAACCAGCTTAGTGATGTTCTCAGAACTCAGAGAGTTTTAAAATGTCTCTTTATTACGTCCCAGGCCCACACACAATACAAAGCGCGAGCATGTTTCTTCTTCTCTCACAGTGAAGCACACAAAATGTTCCAAACTTTTATCCACGAACGTTTAATAATGCCTACTTATCCAAACTAATATTACCATAGTAGCAACACTGATTACGTCACTGAGTGCAGTAATCGACTCGTTAACACATTAAGTCTAATAAAAAAAGAAATCACACACTAACATAATCAGCTCTCAATTTACTGTAAAGAACATACATAAACACTGCATTACTTATTGTATATTACATTTATCATACATCCTTTGCATTTATACAAATTAAGACCAAATGCCAAATTTTGTGAAGAATTTCCAGTGATGATTATCATTGCTTGATTACTAGCGCGTACACTGGGCTACAAAAGAAATGCCGATACGAAATTATATCGTTTTCCGAGGATTCTAGCAAACATGGCGAAGTGGAAAGCTGTTTTCCTGAGATTAGTTTTTTTTAAAAACATGTAAATACGACTTTTATAACATGGTCACGTTATTATTTAATATGAATTGATTTTAAATTATTCATATGCTTTTATTTTACAACATTAATAAGAATACTACACGAAAATAGTGAAACTGCAGTTTATATGGTATTCCAGAGCCTTCTTTATTATCCATGGATGCTGTCATTGTTACAATCGATATATACGGCCAGTTACGTTTCATATTGTATTAACAAAAAAGTAATCTATCAATTTTAATATAAAAGACATAACATTTTATTATAAATACAGATACAGAATGAAAATCTGATCTAATTGAAACATTTAACATATTATTAGAGTTTATATGCAATGCCTTCTGTGTAACTCTATTTTCTATTATTTCCTAAGCAAAGCCCTCGTAACACGATAACATTTCAAATCGATAGCGACTTCGACTCGGTATTTCTTTTGCAGAATACGTACAATTCCCTTTTGACCAAGAATATTCGAAGCGATTTTCTTTTTGTTTTCTACAGATACTTCAACATAACCTTGATTTATTATTTGATTGATTTCACGAGGACTGGATCCTGGATGGATCCTTGCACTTAGGTCCTTTAGGCTTATTGCACGCCCTATATGCGATGATTGTCTAAGATTACGTTTATATTGAAGTAACGATAAACGATATCTGCTACGGTTCAAGACAATCATACTAGCAATGTGATAGCCTACCTCAACAGTGAGTGTGTTTAAATCGGAGCAACACGAGGAGTAATATTTTTATAATTTTCAACTGCTGATCTGAAGCATAGCCTCTGTTGAATCTTCTGAAACCATACAATAATCAAAATTCGGAACTTCGGAGAGAATATTTTAACATTAAATTGTCTAGAGCTAGAAAAACAGCAAACTGTGCTTTTGGAATAATTTACAGTAAATGGAGAATATTATCTAAAGCCACAGAAATTAATGTACAGACTGCCGATGACGTAATAAAGCAATATTTTGGTGTTGCACAACTTATTGACAAAGAAGGAATGCATAATAATTTGAAAGATGTTACAGTATTTTCAGATAGAGCCAACGGAAGACACTTGGGTGGCAGACCTCTTTCAGCTGCAGCAGTTCATGTAAGGGATGTATTTAAAAATTATCTCACTGAGCATTCTCTTGTGTAACAAGTTATGAAGTTCAATGTAGAAATAACATTATAATTTTGTTATTAAATAATTATATATTATATTACTACTATCTCAGATCACATATAACAGATTGTTCAACCTTATAGGCTTTGACGGCAACAACTTTATCAATTTCACTATGCTGCCATCTAGCTACTGCATAAGAAGTCAAACTGTAACTCTTATTTGAATTGCATGGAGCAACTGTACTTCCATCTAGCGGTCGTTCCCAATCGACGGTGGCGATCCTGGTGGTTGTTCTCTTCCACATGTTACCGTTTTTAACATGAGGATGGCCAATCTATTATATATGTGATCAGGGCTATTATTCTGCACAGAACATAACAATGAAGATTTTGATTATTGATACTGCAATTTGTTAATGTGTTTTATATGAACAATTAAAATTAAATTATTTATTACTAAATAATAACTAGGCCTACTTATCAAAATAATTTAGACCTGTCATTATTATAAAAAATTTCGGAACGAATTCATAAAACACTTCAATTCTTGTAACGTATAATATTTTATTTAATATTATATCGAAATTTATTATTTTTAATAAATTAATATTAACATGTACTGTATGTATTGAACAGCCGGTAGAAAAAGACATCTCTAAAATTTTCTCAGAATGAACTGGCCCGTATGTATTGTTGAAGTTGGTGAACCAACTACGCTCGTCACGGAAGAACAGCTGTTGATAGACGGAAAATCATGGAGGGAGAATTGGATTATTTTGAAGTTCGAAAAGAAGTATCGGATAAATATATCACAATGATGGTAGAATGACTCAAAAGAGTAGACATTTTGTAGAAGTTTATCAAGCAGATAGACGCAGGTATGCAAGACTTCCACAATCGATAAAAGGAATATTCCATCGATTTGTATAATTGATAACGTGAACTGCACAAAAATAAAAACATGGCGTAGATGTAAACTTAAATGCTATTTACTAATTTCTGTATTATTCTATGGTGTTGTAGGCCAATTCTAAAATATTGTAGTAGCTTTGGAATGTTAAAAATTCAATATTATGTCGCATTTGTTTGTTAATAATAATGTTCAAGTTATTGGCATGATGTCCATTGCTGGGCCGGTCATTAAACAATTATTGATAGGAAAGGACACACCTAAAAATCTGCTGAGAATGATTGGCCTGAATTGTACCAACTTTTGAAATATGATAAAATAATTTGGCAGTAAATAAGAAGGATTTGTCTGTTTAATTTCTATTCATTTGTTTTAATTTCTGTTGAGTATCTTCACTTGTTTATTTTCATTTTGTAGATAGTTTTAATGTTTTAATATTAATGTTTATAGGTTTGTTTTAATCTTTTATTTAACTAGTGTTTTGTGTTTTAACATTTTATGAAGTGACATTGTACAATCAACAGCTGATTGAGGACACAGTAATCACATGTTCGCCTTAAAATAGCGTAATTATGATTTAGTTGTTTGTTAGTTATGTATTGCATTTAACCAACGTGGCATAATATTAAGTATGTATAAAAGATAACTTTTCAAGATCGGAGGACGGCATAAATATGTCGAAAACGTTCATCAATAAAATGTAACATATTAACACCACATTATAAGATAAGCAATAGACGGTCCCATTAATTCCAAATTCATTCACTTGTTTAGTTTTGAAGTTACTAATTAAGTTCGCCATGATTTATTCATATGTTGGCAGCAGTGGCGTCCTTTTTGTAAATATTATAGTACATTGTGCTGTAATATTCTGTTTGTTGGCTATTTTCTAAGACCATAAAGGTTTACTGTAAGTTTTAAACATTAGATTGTATAAATAGTAATTATATTCAAGTTCTGGAGGTTCGAGAGAGTACTAAAGAACCTCTACGAATATATTCATGTATAGAAATGCTTAGTCATCTTTGTATCTCGATTATGAAAATAAAATGAAGATAAAGGAATTGAATACTGTTAAGTAAATAACAATGCAAATAAAATTTCTGCGGAGTCAAGAGCATCACCATTTCTTCCTACTTCAAAATAAAGCAACTCAATGCCACTACACATGCTTACATCACCGTCCAGAAGGGAGGATCCTTCACAAGATGCCATTCCTTAAAGGGCGTAGTTCTAAAATCATAAACAAACCATAGCAACATACACGAGGCCCCATTAAAAAGTAAATCGATATTTTTTAAGCATACGGGAAAACCCAATGCGAGTTGCCTTACAGATGGCACTCCCATCCTCAAAATTGGCAGACTGCATATGAATAATGTTGGACTGCATTTTCATACTCAACCAAACATCCTGTTATATGGAATGCTGTCTACCAACGTATGGCAGTGACGTATAAATTTAGAACATCAAGAGCAAAAAATATCGATACCGGATCTGCAGAATAAAAAGAAATAAGTTGTATACTCAGGTACAATAAACATTGGGATGCAGACGCATCTTTCTTGACTTAAGTCATGTTTCTTTATCGCAGCTTCCAAAGGCCAGGAGTCCCACCCAAACAGGATTGTGTGACGTCATGTGACTCATCGCCAAGCATTGTTCGGAGGCTGTGTCCCAGGTATTACATAAATAATCAGGATGCGAGGTGTAATATTGTGGCATATGGGTTTTCCATAGTGCTTTGACCCACATCTAGCAGGATTTAACTTCTAGGTTGCTGACATAACATTGCAGGACCAATGAATGAGTCACTTTTGATATATTTGATTCTGAAACTTTTCTCCTTCAGCTCTAAGTTATAGATAAGATGACTGGACGTAGTAAGAGGAAATAAACGGATCTGAAGGTGGAGTTCATTCATTACTCTGTTTGGAGTGGGGTAACATTACATCATTGTCCTCTGTTATGAGTGAATCATATCTTTCAGAAACATTCCACTTTCACTATTACGATCACTGCACTCATCGACATGCTGTTATGCTTGTAGTGTGTTATGCGGATCATGAAACGTGATTTACCTTCTAAAGATATAAACAAGTCCTAAGGCAAACGAATTACTCGTTATGGAGGTAATGACAATGAAGGAGCAAGGTTAAATATGACTAAAGTTCTTTACGACAAATCCTTTATTTTATTTCTTCAAATGGGTCAAATATCATTCAAATAATATATTGTATGAAGCGTGGAAAATTCAGTTTTTGTACTAGATCAGCGTGTACAGATTTTGCGCGTTAAAGGTGGAGGTACACCATTTGCCTGCAAAAATTGAGTGAAATTAATTTTTTTGCCTATATATCTCAGCTACTATAAAACAGGGTTTAAGCCACAGTCGCATTTGTCGCATTTTGCTACTCGACTTCTAAAAATGCGACAGACTTTTAATGTAAATGTGCAAAAATGCGACAACCACATTGGACTTCAAAAACAAAGATGGTAATGGAGAAAATAAAATCAGAGATGGGTCATTCCAAGCAAAAAAGTATGTTTTTGAACCATGATATCTCAAAAGTTAAAAATACTGTAATAGGTTATTTTCTATGTTCTAAATATGAATTTCAAGCAATACTATATTTATATCTTTCATAGTTTGGCAGCAAATAGAATTTAAAATATTGGTTTAACAAAGAACATGGTTTCATTCTTTGAAGTTTTCTTACTATGTAAAGCAAGATGGAAAAATCATTTCAATGTAATTCGAAAAAGGAGAGCCTTGTTTATAAATGCCCTTAAAATGAAAAAAAATATATATATATAATTTTTTAAATAGTTACCCACCGTAAAATAATTTAAAAAAATATAGAATACAAAATGCAATTAATTTTTACAGACGAAAAAAACATGTGTTTAATTCTTTAGGGTATATTGATTCCACTGTGAAAATTTCAGAATGTTGACTTAAATATCATGTCAGTTTTTAATAAAAATAACTCAGCGGAACAAAGGAGCTCAGCAGGTAGGCTCTCCCGTCGTACAGAATGTTGAGCGATCAAGGTCAGGGAGACGGACGTTTGACATTACTCATCGTTATGTCTTGCGAACGCTGCGACCGCCACACATAGCAAGCAATTTTCAACCGTCGGAACAAAAATTAATAATTTTATTAATTTAATTATTCACAGGTTTTTTTTAGATGAAGTCATAAAACTTGGGCGATGGATTAGGAATAAGATTTTCTTTAATACGAATGAAATTCGCATGAATTTAATTTGTTGCATTCGAATATAAAAATATTTCTTTTTTCCAATGAGGTGTTTTTATGAGCCTGCCTTAATATTATTCGGATTAGTCTTTAAGGTATTAAAATATGGTTATTCAGGATTGCAATGGCGTCTGCTTAGTTTCGATGACACTTCATATAGTGTGTCTAGAATATTTTAAATTATGCATAACATGTAACTGCCACCCATTTTTCAGTCATCCGTATGACTAAAATATTAATGATATATCAGTCATAGTTGGCAGTTTAATTTGTTTTCATAATAACATTATTATATTAAAAGCCCAAAAAAATTCATGACATCGCTTGCATATTCTTAAAATTTTGTATGGAATGACCCAGATGTATTTGAACTAATCTGAATTTAAATGAAATGCTAATGACCTGGGTAATGTTCAAAAAATTATTGAGCAACAGATGTTCAGGAATTGATTTCAAAGAGTTGGTGCAATTCATGTAAATTAAGTGATTTATATAATTCCATCGCATACTGTAAATTGTGAATGAGGATTTAGTTGCATGAATCTTGTTAAAACTCAAATTAGAAACCGCCTTTCGGTAAAAAGAGTTACCATTCTGCCAACAATCTTGAAGGGCCTAATTTTAATGTGATGTAAATTGAGCAGTAATTGATTCTAAACATACCTACGTCTAATGATTTACTTACATAAGTATATCTAGAGTGTGGTAAGATGGATTGAAAGTAATAAAACTCCAAGAAACAATTGTTTCTGCATAATTTATTAATTTTATCTTTCTGCACAATTATTTAGAATATTGGTCAAGCATTTCGCAATTTGCACAAATATAATTTATCACTTGTGCATTTTTGCGACAATTATTTATTTTCTAGCTTAAATCCTGCTATAAAAACTAAATGAACAAAACTTTTTATGCTTAATATACATACATTTTACACTTTATAAAACACTATTCAGAATATTAAAATAGCTAATAATTACCTGTAAAAATAATATCAAATTTGCATAACTTTTTTTTTTACAACCGTCAAGCACTTACATAATAAAATATACAATTAATTAAATATCTGCATGATTATTTTACTGGAATGTTTTAAAGACTTACATCAACAACATAGTCTAGAATCTTTTACCTATTCCTTCAAGAAATATATTTTTTTTCTTAATCGTTACCTTCAATATTAAATTTCCTCAAAAGGTTTGGTTAAGAAAAAATATTTCCTGAAGGAATATGTAAAAGATCCTAGACTATGTTGTTGATGTAAGTCTTTAAAACATTCCAGTAAAAGAATCATACAGATATTTAATTAATTGTATATTTTATTATATAATTGTTTTACGGTTGTAAAAAAAGTCACACTACTTTGCAAATTTTTACAGGTATTAGCTATTTTAATATTCTGAATAGTGTTTTATAAAGTGTAATGTATGTATATTAAGCATGAAAAGTTTTGTTCATTTAGCTTTTGTAATAGCTGAGATATAAAAATATGAATTTCACTAAATTTTTGTAGGTCAATGGCTACCTCCCTCCTTAAGGCATCAAATCTCTTGACATTGCTCTTCATCTCAAACGAGTTCCATCTTGACGAGGATAATCTGCAAGGTGGCGCGGCGGGCTGTCTAGAAGCGAACTGCGGCATTTTACAATCTACCAATACCACTGCAATCTGAATTATTTTAATGTGAAAGACGACTCGTGAAAATACGTGCATTTGAATTCACTATATTTACGTTCCACTGTTGCTTAGTATTTCAAACTACAAGTATATTTTATCAGAAAAAAGATGACTTTTTCATTTGAAACACTTAAAATATGTACAGTGATTTATTGTAATGTATAGAAACTCGTAAAGCACGTAGTCAACGTACTTTGTTTGCTTATGTTATTTTAAATTCAAACTTTGAATTAGATCTGAAGTATTTAGATGCGATTTACTTACAGTAACAATAATATTTTGTTACACATAAGCTGCCTTTATGTACTGTAAATACTGAGATATTTTGTGTTTGTTGTTAACAAATTTAATTGATATTCTGTACTTGTTATTAAATCCAAGTGATATTTTATAATTCTTATTATTAAATGAAAATGATATGTTGTACTGGTTGTTATTAAATCCAAGTGATATTTTATACTTGTTATGAAATCCAACTGATATGTTGTACCGGTTGTTATTAAATCCAAGTGATATTTATACTTGTTATGAAATCCAACTGATATGTTGTACTGGTTGTTATTAAATTCAAGTGATATTTATACTTGTTATGAAATCCAACTGATATGTTGTACTGGTTGTTATTAAATCCAATTGATATTTATATTTGTTATGAAATCCAACTGATATGTTGTACTGGTTGTTATTAAATTCAAGTGATATTTATACTTGTTATGAAATCCAACTGATATGTTGTACTGGTTCTTATTAAATCCAATTGATATTTATACTTGTAATGAAATCCAACTGATATGCTGTACTGGTTGTTATTAAATCCAAGTGATATTTATACTTGAATAATTTCGAGGGAAAAATTGTTCCGGAGCCGGGTATCGAACCTGGGACCTTTGGTTTAACGTACCAACGCTCTACCACTGAGCTACCCGGGAACTCTAACCGACACCGATCCAATTTTTCCCTCTATATCCACAGACCTCAAAGTGGGCTGACAACCGTCAAGCAACCAACTTCGAGTGCACACTAACTCCGTGTGACTTAAATTGTGGTTTTCTGTTAACGAACAATGACGTGTATTATGCAAATCAAGATTTCAGGTATAACTCCCTGTAAAGTTGATTTGAATAATTTCGAGGGAAAAATTGTTCCGGAGCCGGGTATCGAACCCAGGACCTTTGGTTTAACGTACCAACGCTCTACCACTGAGCTACCCAACACCGACCCAATTTTTCCCTCTATATCCACAGACCTCAAAGTGGGCTGACAACCGTCAAGCAACCAACTTCGAGTGCAAACTAACTCCGTGTGACTTAAATTGTGGTTTTCTGTTAACGAACAGTGACGTGTATTATGCAAATCAAGATTTCAGGTATAACTCCCTGTAAAGTTGATTTGAATAATTTCGAGGGAAAAATTGTTCCGGAGCCGGGTATCGAACCCGGGACCTTTGGTTTAACGTACCAACGCTCTACCACTGAGCTACCCGGGAACTCTAACCGACACGGATCCAATTTTTCCCTCTATATCCACAGACCTCAAAGTGGGCTGACAACCGGTTAGAGTTCCCGGGTAGCTCAGTAGTAGAGCGTTGGTCCGTTAAACCAAAGGTCCCGGGTTCGATACCCGGCTCCGGAACAATTTTTCCCTCGAAATTATTCAAATCAACTTTACAGGGAGTTATACCTGAAATCTTGATTTGCATAATACACGTCACTGTTCGTTAACAGAAAACCACAATTTAAGTCACACGGAGTTAGTGTGCACTCGAAGTTGGTTGCTTGACGGTTGTCAGCCCACTTTGAGGTCTGTGGATATAGAGGGAAAAATTGGATCGGTGTCGGTTAGAGTTCCCGGGTAGCTCAGTGGTAGAGCGTTGGTACGTTAAACCAAAGGTCCCGGGTTCGATACCCGGCTCCGGAACAATTTTTCCCTCGAAATTATTCAAATCAACTTTACAGGGAGTTATACCTGAAATCTTGATTTGGATATTTATACTTGTTATGAAATCCAACTGATATGTTGTAGTGGTTGTTATTAAATTCAAGTCATATTTATACTTGTTATGAAATCCAACTGATATGTTGTACTGGTTGTTATTCAATCCAATTGATATTTATACTTGTTATGAAATCCAACTGATATGTTGTACTGGTTGTTATTAAATCCAAGTGATATTTTATACTTGTTATTAAATCCAACTGATATGTTGTACTGGTTGTTATTAAATTCAAGTGATATTTATACTTGTTATGAAATCCAACTGATATGTTGTACTGGTTGTTATTAAATTCAAGTGATATTTATACTTGTTATGAAATCCAACTGATATGTTGTACTGGTTGTTATTAAATTCAAGTGATATTTATACTTGTTATGAAATCCAACTGATATGTTGTACTGGTTGTTATTAAATCCAATTGATATCTTGTACTTGTTATTAAATCCAAGTGATATTTTGTAATTCTTGTTATTAAATGAAAGTGATATGTTGTACTGGTTGTTATTAAATCCAAGTGATATTTTATACTTGTTATTAAATCCAACTGATATGTTGTACTGGTTATTATTAAATTCAAGTGATATTTATACTTGTTATGAAATCCAACTGATATCTTGTACAGGTTGTTATTAAATTCAAGTGATATTTTATACTTGTTATGAAATCCAACTGATATGTTGTACTGGTTGTTATTAAATCCAAGTGATATTTATACTTGTTATGAAATCCAACTGATATGTTGTACTGGTTGTTATTAAATTCCAAGTGATATTTTATACTTGTTATGAAATCCAACTGATATGTTGTACTGGTTGTTATTAAATCCAAGTGATATTTATACTTGTTATGAAATCCAACTGATATCTTGTACTGGTTGTTATTAAATTCAAGTGATATTTTATACTTGTTATGAAATCCAACTGATATGTTGTACTGGTTGTTATTAAATCCAAGTGATATTTATACTTGTTATGAAATCCAACTGATATGTTTTACTGGTTGTTATTAATTCCAAGTGATATTTTATACTTGTTATAAAATCCAACTGATATGTTGTAGTGGTTGTTATTAAATCCAAGTGATATTTTATACTTGTTATTAAATCCAACTGATATGTTGTACTGGTTGTTATTAAATTCAAGTGATATTTATACTTGTTATGAAATCCAGCTTAAAGTACATGTTGTATTGGTCTAACTTACATACTTTATACAATAATACATTTTCATCCTTGACTGAAAAATAGTCATCTCTGAAGTCTTTTACAAGCACAGACAAAGTTGCAAATTTAATGGCGGCATTTTAGTACGTCTTCACATTATATTCTCTGGATCACAACTGAACTCCATACAAAAGTTTTACTTTTTAAACAGAAAATTGGCGTGCTGTGTCGAAACAACCTATTAGAATGCAGTAAACAATACAAAACCAGCAGCCCTTAAATTTCCAAATTTTATTTCCGTATCTGTACATACCTACTAATGGAATATTTAAACTAAGCTTTTTACAGACTGTACAGTAGATGAGTTTTGGATCAAAAGAATGCATGAAGAGCTTTCAAAAGAAGCTCTTAAATTTTTTATTACATTATTTTGTAGCCTCATATTTATACAAAATAAGTATCTCATCTATGATGCCATCAAAACAAAGACGATAAATCTCATTGAACTTGAAAGTGATGTCAATATGTGTATACTGAATATAGAGTCCAGATTTGAAAGCTACTTTCTGAAGAAAAAAAAAACATTTGTCGCAATAATAAAATCAATTTTTACTTTAGTGTATATTTACTGAACTTTTTTTCTTATTTTTATGTTAAATATTGTTTATATTTCTGAACACACAGTAAGTGTGTGTTAAAACGCTTTTTCATTTTGTAAATCATTTCGCGACCTCCCTCAGCTCTTTACACGACCCCCAGTTTGGGAACCACTGCACTAGGGAGAAGTATCCATTGTTGTCACAGCAATTTCACGTCCTGAATAGTAATTAATTAATCATTGGTTTTCTCACATAATTTTTATAATTCTTGTAAATTATTCTTATTTTTAACATACAGAAATTTTGAAATTAGATAATAAATCGGGGAAAACAAGGAAAGATATTAATATATGCATTTAAATATAGTATAAAATACATATACATTTATGCACAATAAAGTAGCTTCATTCGAACGTAAAAGCCATGATTGGCAAAGATCCATTTTGACTTTTTCAATATGCCAAATCATAAAAACATCCAATTGCATGTTACGCGGTCTAGTGATCAGAATGTACGAATCACAGCATTGCATAGTCTTAATACATTCTCTGCTTCAGGTAGCGAGTTTCATAATTACATTAATACTACCTTTTAATTACCCGTGTTACGGGTATGCAACACGGATACATGCATCGAAGATTATGCTGATGCGTAACTTACAGCAGTACAAGAGGAATTAAGTGACGCAAACCTGGTAATTAGCAACATTACGTCGCGCACCAATGTCTAGGCTGTTATAGAAAAGTTCACTATTCATGTAGGCCTATTACAGTCTTCAATGCACTGCCTAATTATCTCAAAGCTTTGAAGGACTATGAAAAAAAGGTTTAGAACAGAATGTCTACATCCTCATACCTTCTACACAACTGATGAATTATGCTTGTATATTTAATTATTCTACTTGATATGAACTGTACAATTTTGTATAGCTCAACTAAAATATGCTTGTAAATTGAATTAATCTGTTTACTAGTCCACCGTTGTGGCTGAGGGGTTAGCGAGTCTAACACTGAACCCAGCGGGCCCGGGTGAAGTTTTTTTCGGGGTTTTTCCCTCACTCCTATGGATGAATATCAGGTAACTTTATCAGGCGATTGGAACCCCACTCATCTTCGCCACTTCCTATCATCCTGTCTTTCATCATCCCGTTACTTCTTCTGGTTTTCAGATCGCTCTACAGGCGGCCGCCCGAAGCTGCTGGCTCTCTCGATCGACCTCCGTGGATTGTATCATGTGATGATGGATAGCTTCTGCAACGGAACCCGGAGCAGACCTTCTCGAGGGGAGGACTTCTGCCTCGAACCGTTAAGGGAGCCTTGGGGAGGTTGCCGAAGCAGGAATAGTACATGGACTGTTGACTGTAGGGACCGGTTGTAAGTCGGTGCGCGTGAAGGTTCGCTGGGCACGCAACTCATTCCATATAGGGGGTGTACAATAGACCTCAGGTCGTAGTGCATGGGATGTTCCCTCCCTTCCTCCCTTCTAACAAGAAAAAAAATACTAATCTGTTTGCTATGTATTGTATATTTTTGTATAGCTTAACTGATGAATTGTATATGTTCTAAATTGAAAAGTAGTCTATGTAGTTCAAATGATGCAAAGTTTATACTTATAAATTGAATTAATGTATTTGGTATGAATTGTACAATTTTGTATATCTTAACAAACGTATATTTGTAAATTGAATTAATCTGTTTACTATGTATTGTATATTTTTGTATAGCTTAATTGATGAATTGTATACGCTGTAAATTGAATAGTAGTCTGTATAGCTCAACTGATGAATTGTTTATGCTTATAAGTTGGATTAATCTATTTGGTATGAATTGTACAAGTTTGTATAGCTTAATAAAAGTATATTTGTAAATTGAATTAATCTGTTTACTATGTATTGTATATTTTTGTATAGCTTATTTGATGAATTGTATACGCTGTAAATTGAATAGTAGTCTGTATAGCTCAACTGATGAATTGTTTATGCTTATAAACTGAATTAATCTATTTGATATGAATTGTAAAATTTTGTGTAGCTTAACAAAAGTATATTTGTAAATTGAATTAATCTGTTCACTATGTATTGCATATTTTTGTGTAGCTTCGCAGATGAATTGTATATGCTATAAATTGAATAGAAGTCTGTATAGCTCAACTGTTGAATTGTTTATGCTTATAAATTGAATTAATATACTTGGTACTAATTGTACAATTTTGTATAGATTAACAAAAGTATGCTTGTAAACTGAATTAATCTGTTTACTATGTATTGTATATTTTGTATAGCTTAATTGATTAATTGTATATGCTGTAAATTGAATAGTAGTCTGTATAGCTCAACTGATGAATTATTTATCCTTATAATTTGAAGTAATTTGCATGATATTTATTATCAATTTTCGTATATCTCAACAGGTTGAATTCTTTATGCTGTTAAATTGAATTACCTTACTTGCCATGTATTATATTTTATAGCTGAACTGATGAATAACTTTTGTAACTTTCGTAACTTTTGTAACTTTAATCATCTGATTGTTATGTACTGTATAATTTTTGTAGAACCACAATGTAACTCAGTCGGCAGACTCGCTGGCCTGCTGATCCGGAGCTGCGCTCGGGCTTGGGTTAGATCCCAGTTTGATCTGATTATTGGTTGGGTTTATTCCGAGGTTTTCCCCAACCATAAGGCAAAGACCGGGTAATTTATGGCCAATCCTCGGCCTCACCTTACTTCAACTCGCCAGAAAATTGTAATATTGTAAAATTTTGACTTCTTCCACATCTTAAAGCTTCAATGCTAATGTAAAATCTATGGAATACGATAAAAGGAATGAAATGTCGTGGTCCTAAAATGCGATCTTCAAATGTCTGTTAATTTTTACGAAATTAGAACTGTTATATACAGTATTTCTTGTCCTCTCTGAAGCTTCAGTGACATCTACATGATAAATTGTAGAGAACCAAGTGTGTATGTCCATATTAAGTAGTGTAGGCCTAAGCTTCCTTACAACCTCGTAGATTTTTGACAAAAATGTTGACACCACGAGTAAGCAATCCTGTACAAAAAGGTAGATAACACCGCAACGCGTGGGATGTAATAACATCGTGTTATGAGGAAAGTGAGTCATTTTATTTGTATTGAGTCGGTGGCAAACCTGTACAACACACCCACACTCCCAGTATTAAAAGGTAGGGGTCAGCTGACAAGACTAGATGCTGGGCAGTTTCTCATGGGAAAGAAATGGACGGCAGCCAATGGCTTCCTGGAACTGAAGTCGTATGCAAAAGAACATCTAATTGGAATCTCCAAACGCTTGTGGTTTTTATAATTAAGTATTAAAAAACACCACAATGAACTCACTAATCTATTCGAGTCTGATTTCTAAGAAAGAGAGTAACTTCACAGCTTAAAATTGTTTCTTATTGAGCCCTATTAATTATATATTGCATAATATAGCCATTGCCACATAAATTTGTGTGTATTTTTTACTTATTTATTATACAGAATGCTCCATTACAATACAGTAATATTATATGCTTAAGTTTTCACATTTACATTTTTTGATCCGGTTCGATTCCCCGATTTATAACTTGTGTTGGGCAAGCCTGTGGTTCAGGTAACACAGATTTTTCCGGGAGCTCCGGTTCCCTTGTGGCATCCCAACAAATCTCTATCATCTCATCTCATCGCAAATGTAGCGTAGATCAGCCTCCTATGCAGGAATTCAAGACAGGTGATAATATTGCGTACTTTAACGTGACTGAACATTTGAATTAGGCCTAATGCAATGTAATACAACTGATTTTATTCGTTTTACGTATTTCAAGTAATTATACAGAGTGTATCGATATATGTCTATGAATGTGGGGGCGTATTCCTGACACCAAAACATGACAAAAAAATTCATATGAACATGTGTCCGTAAACCCTTCGTTAGGGAGTTATGAAAGGAATTTACTGTAGTGATCCCTGATTATGTAATTCACCACAAACTTGCATTTTTCCCAATTTCTTCATGGATTGGTCGAAGGGGATCCATTGCATGGCCTGCCCGGTCGCCAGATTTAAATCCAATGGATTTTTACGTCTGGAACATTTAAAATCCTTGGTGTATTCAACACCTGTACCTAATATCGATGTTCTGAGGGAGCGTATCCAAAATGGATTTGTTCAAATCCATAACACCCCAGGACATTTGCACAGAGTACGGCAAAGCATGGAACCCAGGCTCAGGGTATGCATCGAAGCAGGAGGAGGTCACTTTGAGCAATTTTTGTAAATGTGTGTTGTTAAATGTATCACATGTACCATTACCAATAAATCCGTAACTTCCTAACGTATGGTTTACGGACCCATGTTCATATGAACTTTTTGTTATGGTTTGGTGTCAGGAATACGCCCCCACATATATAGATACACCCTGTATAGAGCCTAAACTTTTAATAAAATTTTGTTACATTTTTGCTAGATTGTGAAATTTTCTTGGAATTATTAGTAAAATCTG
Organism: Periplaneta americana; assembly: GCF_040183065.1. Classification (NCBI taxonomy): domain Eukaryota; kingdom Metazoa; phylum Arthropoda; class Insecta; order Blattodea; family Blattidae; genus Periplaneta; species Periplaneta americana. The sequence continues at coordinate 161,989,398 of NC_091122.1, read as the reverse complement.
GAAAAATAATGCCATATTACAACTAATATATACATAAAAAAATTCATGATATAGTGTTTAAATTCTATCGATAATAAATAAACTTCCAAAGAGAGTAAAGATTAAAGATGTCTATAATACATAATAAATATTACAGTATTATAGTTTTATTTCATTACAACCCGATAGGAGGCGCCAGGTGGCCATGACGACGACATTCATCATAGGCTGGACAGGATCTTAAAAAATGAATAAGGAATTTTAAAAATAATTTTATAGAAATGAGCAAAAAATATTTTTCCAATCTTTTAGACATTCCGGGCCATATTCATAGACATTCTTAGCGCGGGTCTCCTGTGGATGATCAGCGAACTAATGTTTTTTCATATTCATAAACCAGCGATATATGATATGATATTATGAATCCTGTACAAGTAACCAGTCGATAGCCGGAGATAGTTTAGCACGCTCGTAGCGCGGGCTAGCGAAATGTCTATGCATAGCATCCTCCGAGACCAATCCAGGGCACAGGACACACCAATAAAATCCAGAACAATCCTGGGAAATCCAGAACTTCTGGCAACCATGCTCCTATGGCACACTCTGGGAAACGACTCTGTCGGTAAATTTATCTACACAACTGGATTCATATGGAGTCAAATAACTGCCATTACAAAAAAGTAATAATAATGGTGAAAAGGAGGTTTCTGATAAATTTCTACACATAATAATTAAAAGAAAGAATGATAAAACTTGCTTATTAATAACAGATTAGAAAGTAATACTGAGCAAAAAAAAAAAAACAACTAAAATAAAAATAATTAAAAGCATAGAAATTCAACGTAACATATGAAATGCCTGTAACATGAGTAATTATCAGGATTATAAGAGTTGTACCTTAACCCTTAAATTCACGAAGTATCCTATAGGATACAACAGGTTAATAGGCTATATGCTATAATTTTAATAGAAAAATAGAAAAAAAATTGCTAGGAAAATTAAAATTTCACAATATTGTGCAACATATAAAATATGGACATTGCGATAGTTGTTTTCTTTACAGTCCGACACGGTTTAATAAACTAGCGTGAGAAATGAAATTTTGTCAATTTAATGGTTAAGGACTGAAAAAATAGATTTTAAATCGATACAAGGAAAGCATTCAAGAAACGCCGTACAAAAACAAATAGCCATACTGGGAACGTGCTTAAGTACTATTTACGTAAAAAAAAATTGAAGACTCTGTGGTTGGTAAACCAATGGTTCGAGAGAACTTCCGAGAAAAATTGTCATTATAGTGATAGAGTTTTTGTTGTCATGAAGATTGTGCCTCTCCTTACCTCACGTAGGAACACGTAAGCTAACACTAATCATGAAAGATTCACAGATTATATTAACTATAAGAACCTTGAATAAAAACAGGACGTCAGAAACTTGACATGGGGGATATAAAGTGTGATACTTGTAAATATCGCTGTTTTCTCCTAAATGTTCTTTCAGGCATTGGGCAGAAGTCTATAAGAGCATAACGATATGAATTATTAAAAAAAAATAGTGTTTGATGATACTTTATACAGTAGTTTAGCCGAGTCCGTTTTTGTAACATAATTGTAGACAAAAGATGCATATAATAATTGAAAAATACCAAAATTTGGAAAATTTCAGTGTCAGCAAATTAAAAAATAGCGTTAGGAATTTAATGTTCCAGTGATTTCAAAGCAAGCGCATTTTTCTGACCTTGACGCCGTGAGCAGGCATCAAGCGCTAGGTATGGAAGGAGGAAGGATTATGTATATCAATAAACAGCCTGTTGGATTAAGAAAACAGTAGTGTGCAAACTTCAAACGGAACGTGAAATTTTATGTCGTTATTTTTATACGACTTCTTTCTGTTTGATATTATCTATATTGTGTGTAAAACAAAAGTACTAACATCAATTTCTTAATATTGCAGTTGTTTTTAAATGTTAATAACATAATAAAGAGTTGAAAAGGAATATTCACATAAATTGCTTAGTAGTACAACTATACTGTACTAAGTGAATGAAATACATCATTCATAAAGAAAGTGATATTTCAAAGAAAGAGATTGAGTATGACATGGTAAGTTGGAATTGATAATGATGGTATCTTTAGCCTTATGAAGGTAATCAATAAACTAATCAAAACAATATTACAGTACTAAGCGAAGTTACCTAGGTTTATGTTTTAACTGTAACTAATATTACGTAACAAAACTCTTATCGCGTTATACGATATTGGTGCACAACTTCCTATCATCAGAATATTAAATTATTTTCTCGAAATCTGCTGAAGCTCTAGAGCTGACGTTTTTACAACACATGGGCTCATATCTTTTGTTTATGATGTAACAGTAGTTGCTTTGTTAATTCATTTCCTTAAAAAATTTTCTATGCGAATATTATCAAAATTTTCAATACACTATCTTCAGTAATACGTATTTACATACAGGTACTGAAACAATGTTTCAGTACCTGTAAGGCTACTAAATAAACATATCTGAAAATTTCACTTTTCTGTAAAAGAGCTGAGAAAATATTCTTTTTGAATAGAAAATCAGACTTGTGAAAAATGGGCATTAAAATTAAAACTTTCATTCTTATAATGCACTTATACTTCTCAGGCAAATCTAAAAATTAACATGGATACAGTTTTTAATAAGTTCTCTTCCCTTTATCTATTGAATCAGTGCTGGCCATCCCTGTATATAGTTAGACCAAGCGGCATATACTACCTCTCTCGTCTGTCTCTTTCCTTTCCGCTGTAAAGCGCTCAGACTCTTCTAAGCTCTAAAACGCGCGCTTGCACCTATGGGCATAGTTAACATGAGTGATTAAAGAACATACAGGGTGAACCGTAAGTAATGTAACTAATTTCAGGGGGTTATTCTTTGAGATATTTCAAACAAAAAAGTTTAATACAATAAAATTTTGCTCGTTTTTACTTCCTATTCGATATAAAATTATTGTTATATATGAAACATTTCATAGCGTGTTTCGGGAAAGCCACTGATTGAATTCCCAATATGCTCAGTCAATTTAAGAGAACAATGTATTATGATGATAAATGATTAAAAGAATTTTAATTTTGTCCTTTAAATGTGCAGAACGAATGTAACTTTTCTTTCTTCAAAGGAATTTTACAATGTTATATTTGTTCGGATCAAATTTCTGCACATTTAAAGAACAAAACTAAAATTCTTTCATTTATTGTCATAATACAGTGCTCTCTTAAATTGGCTGAGCATATTGGGAATTAAATCAATAGCTTTCCCGAAACATGCTATGAAATGTTTCATATAAAACAATTTTTTTTTATCTCGGAAAGGAAGTAAAAACGAGCAATATTGTATTAAACTTTTGTGTTTCAAATATCTAAAAGAATTAGCTATTCCCTGAAATTAATGATATTACTTAGAGTTCACTCTGTTTATTGGTTTAATATGTATATTTATGTATTTGTACGAGTTAAATTGTTAAAATTGAAATTGTATTGTTTTAAGTTAATTTATCCCTAAGTTTTTTAACCCACTTTGTGTCTAATAATTATGTTTATTCATATTAAATATGTGTTTGCATAACTCCCTGAATACGAGATTTTTTTTTTCCTCCTTCAAGAAAGAATTACGTTTGTATTTTTGTACATATTATTTTATCAATAATAAACAATATATTCAAGCTTTGATGTCACTGATGCGAAGTAATCAGGCATGGAGAAAGGATGAGCTATTGGCAGTATTAAACTCAACATTCTAATTGCAATATTATGTGAAATCAAAGGCCTTAATGAAATCTACTCGTACATGCTCATGAAAACAAAGTTTGTCACATATATCTTTGATATTATCTGTTCCGGTAATTTGATTTTAATTTAAATTATTTATAATTAATTTGTATTATTGACTTAATAGGCCCAATAATAATAATAATAATAATAATAATAATAATAATAATAATAATAATAAACATGACTACTAGAAATAGACGAAAATTAATATTACAATGGGCTGAAGTCCGATATCTGTTTTCAGACTACATCGTAACGGATGTGAATACAGGATTAAAATCTTGACTTTACAGACTAAACAAGAAAAGATGTCTTGCGATAAATGGCACAGGCATACTGCTAAGTATATTATTGTCTAGAATCAAAGGAAGCGCTTTCAAAGAATGTCAAGGTCTGGCCTTACGTGTAAGAAAGCTCTGAAGTTAGTGCTATGAGTTAAAACCAATGACAAAGCTTCTTTATACCTAACAAAAATAAAACAAACAGACTACACTTGAGTCGCGATGTGTCGGTATTTGCATTCTGATGTCCGGTGTAAACAGATAATGGACCGGACAAGAGTTACGCGCCTTCACTTAACGTTGCCTGTATCAGGATTTAGCTCAGATTCGTTGGCTTCATCTAAAGGTTATCCTCTGATTCAAGTTCTGACTGATATGTACATTTATTATCAGGCAGTACATCTCACTTGACGATATGTGTCAAAGGAAGAACAATTGTTTGTATGCATCTGTGTGTATGTATCATCATCACCATCATCATCATCATCATCATCATCATCTTCCTAACAAGTATTAGGCCAAGTGGCCTGTTACGGTCTCAAACTAGAATTTTCAGTCCATCTCTTCTTTGGACGGCCTAGAGATATTTTGCCATATGGATGGTATGTATCAAAATTCAATAATTCAATTAAAACTAAAATATCATTTATGTATATAATAATTATTACTCCAGTATATTATTGCATAATATTTTGCATTTTTTTTACAATTGTGTTATTGAATATTTTTCATTTCATTTTATTATTTGTACTTTCTAGTTAACCGAATCTTCTATGTTTTACCTGATATAATTTCATTGTATTTCTTGTATTATTATTTTGATATTCATCACTTTCTTTTGCTTACATATACTTGATATAATTTCTTTGTATTTCTTATATAATTCTTTCTTGTATTATTATTTTGATATTCATCACTTTCTTTTGCTTACATATATTTTATATAATTTCATTGTATTTCTTATATTATTCTTTCTTGTATTAATATTTTGATATTCATCACTTTACTTTTGCTTACATATATTTGATTATTTAAATTAAACAATTAAATAATTATTTTAGTCTAGGCTTAAACTTGTAATATTACTTTTTCATTATTCAACGTAAACTCCACTCCCGGCCACAAGCTTTTGCTTCATCGGGAGTGCGAACCAAAAGTGTACCATATTATGATCGTTCAAATAAATTATTATTATTATTATTATTATTATCATTATTATCTGAAGTCTGATTAGTGGAATATGTAGCTAGTTGGCGATGTATGCTATGGAGGGGGAAAGGAACTGGCCACCCTACTCTACTATCTCCTTGCTTAGTTGCCTCATAAGTGATGCTTGTGGGGTTCAGACCTGTCTTCGGACAGCTGACTAAACAGCAACATCTAAAGGTGCATCTACACGGTTCAATTTTCCATGCGTTTACGCATGCAATCTGGGGAGAATATTGAAAGAATCAAGTTGAAAACGAACGTTCAATTAAGATTCATGCAGATTTTGTGTCTACAAGGTGCGCTGTGTTGAACGTCATCTTCACTACATATAGGCATATATATATATATATATATATATATATATATATATATATATATATATATATATATATATATATATATACTAATAATAAGAAATCTGTAACCAAAATTTTTCTGGTAATTTTCGCTTTTTCGCGCAGCTCACAACGCATTTTCCGCGTACATTTCGATACCAACTATAGCAGGGATGTCGAACAGCGCTCTCAAGCTGTGAAACGATTAATACTGTCAGTCTGTCAACCTGAGCTCGCTGTAGCAGTGTTCTGTACGCAGGGTGTTTATCAACTCTGGCGGCTGGTATGGATATGAAATGACGATTCAATAGTAAGTGGATAGATAGGTATTTCTTTATCTTAAAGGATGGAAAGGTACACTGCTTAATAAGTAGAAAGGAACTTGCATATCTAAGCCATCATAATATTAAAATAAAGTTTAATTCAACACATGCTGAAGCTTATGGACCAGAAAATTTATCCGGTTCCGGTCGTGAAAAAATTGTAGAGGAATTGAAATCAAGATTGAATTCAGAAAACCATCATCATCATCATCATCATCATCATCATCGGGTGTTAATAGAAGAAGATTGGTTCGTACTAGCTACAAAATTTGTCAAATTATTGCAACGAGTTCAAAGTTATTCACTGACGGAGAATTTTTGAAAAACTATCTCATAGCTGTTGCAAAAGAAATATGTCTGGAACATGTTAATGGTTTTTAATCTATAAGTCTATCTCGTAATATTATTGCAGAACACATATCAGAAATGGCAGATAACTTGGAGGGACAACTAATAGCAAGAATAAAAACTTTTACTTGTTATGCACTAGCTCTTGATGAAAGTACCGACCGCAAAGATACGGCGCAGCTATATTCATAAGGAATGTCGATTCAGATTTCAATGTTCATGGAGATCTTGTAGATATCATTTCACTAAAGGATCGAACTCGAGGAGAAGATAGTTTGAATCTGTATCAAAAACTATGAATAAATTTCAAGTCACGCTAAAAGTAATTAATTTTTACATCAAAACAGTTTACGTTTCTGAACTTGAAGTTGCACTGCTACAACACATAAACACAAAGTTGATATTTTAAACATATTAACAACATTATTATATCCGTCACTAACGAACAACATTCATGGAATGACTCAGTAGATAAAACGATGTTACTACTACTACTACTACTACTACTACTACTACTACTACTACTACTACTACTACTACTACTACTACTACTACTACTACTACTACTACTACTACTACTACTACTACTACTACTACTACTACTACTATTATTATTATTATTATTATTATTATTATTATTATTATTATTATCAGCAACATTCATCCTCATGTAGGTCTACATTCTTCGTTCATCAAAGTGTATCAAGTGCAAATCTAAAATGAGCTCCCAATCAATTAGTAAGATGTACAGGGACATCATTTTATTTTTACTAACATTTTTAATATTAACCTGTATATACCTTTAGAGAATCGGAAACACCGCTTGCTCCCCCCTCCAAGACTGGAGTTCGATGATACTGGCGTAAAACACAAATCACTCTACTAGGTATAGGATGGAAGAAAAGTAGTTCATCCATTTACGTAAACTAGGAAATATCGCGATTTTGAGTTTGATAATTTTCATTAGGTTTTTCTTTAATCAAAGTACAGTACTGTATTAAGAATAAGTATTTTTACTCACGAAGTGAGTTATCCATGCGAACGTATTCATTATGCAGTGTATACTGTCTACAGCACATTAGCGTACAATATAGAGAAAGAAGTTAAATTGAAAAATAATCATAATATGAATATTTAAACACAATTTTGAAAATCGTGGCCTTTCATTTCGATACAGGCTTCAGTTCTTTTGTGCATATTATCGCACTATAGACTATTGCATCTAATTCCAATTGCCAGCAGTTTCGTCCTTCGTGCTAGTAACTCATGTTGAAATAATTCTGTACCTACTCTACGTACTGTGAATTCAATCTTCACTTCTGCCCGACCCGAAAATATAAAATTACTCAGACATGCTATCTACGGTCCGTCCAAGTGGTTATGCCGCAGGATTGTGGGAAGGGAGGAAATCACGTGACAGTTAATTACTTAACGAGGCCCTTTTATTTAAGTTAAATTAAACAGCTGTATAATATTATGTAAACGTCCAATTCCTAAGAGAAATTAATGTTTTCAGAAAAGAGCTAAGACAGCCCAGCTTTTACAGAGAGGCGAGCAGAAGCAGGTGGGGGAAATCGGGATGCGACGTAGGCAAACGGACAGTACCTGTGCCAAAATATGATTCAATATTGAAAGCTCTTTCGTCACTGGAAAACGCGAACATATTTCTGGAACGTACTATACTCAGTAACTCAGTACTGCTTACTATCTGCGGTCTTGGTTCTGTGTGGAGTTGGAACTTCCTTAGTAGAAGGGGTGGGAGTGAAGTACATTCAAAAACTCAGGTACAATAAAAATTGAAGTAAAAATAAAATGATGTCCCTGTATAAAAGTTATCCACGTACCAGCTGCCGCATCAGTAGTTCTGCTTTTGTTTATGATCATTCGCCCGGTCTGCCTGCTACCTGTGTTCAACCGTTGCACGGTAAGGAAGGAGTGAAGGCTCTTCATTTCACAGCTCGAGAGCGCTGTTCGACATCCCTGAACTATAGCTTTGCCGACACAAGTGTGTACAGACAGTCGAGATATGGCTTTTGCCGACTGGTTTGTACCATAGTCAGTGCATATACACCGATTCTTTATTGTACCATGCGGCAATGCCAATTGGCACAGCGGCTTCGGTGGAGAGCATCTTTTAAAGATTGGCATGCCATCGAGCATAATTAGCAACGCGGCAAAAGCTAACTAGACGCATGCATCAGAAGATGTTCGGTATTAGTTCGTAACGCATTTTGCTTTTTTTTTTTTTTTTTTTTTTTTTTTTTTTTTTTTTTTTTTTTTTTTTAAGAAACCTACGTCACATAGTCTCTTCAGTTCTGTTGTAGAATATACTCTACAAAATTTTCTTTTAATTGTTTTTGCAGTGTCTTGGAGACTTTTGAAAATTTGGAAAAATTAAATTTGATAGAAATGAAGAGTATCACTTCTGAAAAATTTCTATACCAGAATTATAAATAGAATTTAAAATTTGGGGGCACCAAGAATAAAAATTGCACCAAAATTTGATTTTCTGTGAAGACTTGATTTGGGCTTTTTGGAACCCCAGAATGATTATGTGACCGATTTTTTCAATTAAGAAAATAAATTCGGGACTGAAGAGGCTAATAAAATCACAGATTAAAAAGAATAGCACCTTCTCGTTTCGGGACTAAATGTATGACACATAACATGACAACATTTCCGGGCGAGTGGTGCAGAGCGGAGCGGTGGCCGGTAGAACCACAGTCTAGTATATAGTCACGAAGCTCAATACGTAGTAAATATGCATCCATAGATAGTTGCTAACCACTAGGATCGCTACTATCGCCTCATTACAGACAATGCGAAATAGTGACAGCACAGTCTATTGTTCCTAGCACCCTCACAACTCAAGCTTCATGACTGTATATACTAGACTAGACCGTGATAGAACTTCAAGTTCGCATTCTTGTGTCCCGTACTATAGTATGATGATGGATTACTAGATACGTTAATTATTGCAGATTTATATCACATCAGCAAATGAAAAACACGACCCTCCTGTTAAAAACTACATAACAAAATTCTGTGGCCGGGAGGAAAAAGGTCTTAAATAAAAATTTTATACTTTTCATAGCAGTAGAAAGATTGAAATTGGTGTCAATTATAGAGTTTCTTAATTAAGAGGTTTTTCTTGGATATTATTTGTTTATATTTCTTCTAAAATAGCTAATGTTGTTCATTTAACAATTTTCTTGATTATTTCCAAAAATAACCGCACTTAAGCCCTTTTAAGACTAGAATTCAAACTGAGTAGAAGGGACTATTTAAACATAAGACCATTTTCATGTCAAAATAACTGAGAAATGTAAATTATTAAGAATGCAAAATAGGTCTTAAACAATTATAGGACTGTTTACCTGGTGCTTAAAGTTTTAAAAGGAAAGGGCATCAGTATGTGATAAAATGGCTAAAATACAAGTCAGACCTTTCTAATAGGGAAGCATGGAAAGTAAACATGTGATGCTTGTAAGGAATAAAGTATTAAATATTCTTAAGTCCTTTATTCTGTGTGTGCTCGATTCAAAAAGTACTTAGGACATTTGGTAACGCTCTATAAATCCAGTCAGGACTCTTATTTGACTTTAACCGTTTTACCAGATTGTAGAGAATTGTTTCCGCTTCCAGAATATATAAAAATCTCATTTTCACAAAAAATTGACTTAAGACCTTTCTCCTTTCGGCCACAGAATTTATCTATTCTATTTGTTACAACAGCTATTTCATCTAATTGAATCAGTGCCTGATCTGCACTGTTCCCAAAAATGAATGCGCACGGCTTCTTTACAGCGATGATCGCCAACATAGATCGTTGGACGCGACGCAGATCGCTGGAGGTTGCTTCTGAAGCATATTCAGGACGCACATCGCCGCATACATGTTCAATAATCGATATTTAGAGAAGGCCATGTAAGAAATATTGAATCGAGTTATGGCAGCAAAACAAATTAGAATTGACAGCGATGTAGTACTTCCTGACGATCATCGCCGTAAACAAACCATAGCTTTATATTTGGTTCATCATCAATTTGCGGTAATGCAATTACAATTTTTTGCTGTAATGAAAGGTCGCTTCATATAAATTTTTGTCGAATTAAAGCCAACACGACATCAACATCACAGCGAGGCATCCAAATAAAAAACGAATTGCGCTGCAAATAAAAAAGTTGACTGTCTGTTAGGCGTGACTTTAGGTATAGATGGAGGGGCTATAGCAGAACAATCCACTTCGAGATGGTATCAGTGCACTCATGTGGTATTATTAAAAGCCGAGAAACGTGACGTATGAAGGACATTCACTTTATTCATAGTTCATTGGCAGCAGCGGTTTATTGGTTCAATGTCTGGGGTTTTCTCCTGTTATTGTATACCAGAGAATTACGTTGCATCTACAACCAACAGACTTGCAACACATTAACAAGGAATTCGTTTGTGTACAATAGATATTCACATGAAAATTATGCTGCAAGCGGTTTGTTTAAATATCCTTTTAGATTAATGTACAACAAAAAGAGAAGAGTACACTTCATAATCAATACCTCTCAATCTGTAGTAAATACACTACTGTTTGTGAAAAGTGCAACGCCCAGAAAGAATGGCCCGAACGACTCCAAACTCGGGAGAAGTGTAGAACAGTGTACCACCAATAATTGAGGCGTTCCGTAAGAGAAGGGCGAGCCCGCCAAGGGTCGAATTTTGTCTCTTTTACTCCTCCGAATATTTAAGATACATATCTGCAACATAAGCCTGACAGACCTTGGTGGGCTCGCCCTTACTATATAGAAATTATCAATGTTTGTAAGGTTGGAGAAACTGCGTAGCCTGTGACAGATCATAATATTCATATTACTCCGTACGAGAAGGGCGAATACGCCACTGCCTGAAGGCGCGCGCCATTTATTGTCTCAGTGTTGTTGTAACCACACAGACTAGTACAACCGTAGTGAGGAATTACGTGTATTTATGGACATTGTAATAGCTTATTATGAGTAATAGTGCCAGTGATAATCAACCAGGCATATCTGGTTATTGTAGAAAACGCCAGAGGCATATCGAAAAATGGATAAACAAGCAAAGATTAAAATGAACAAAGGTGAATCGTACATTAGTACGAAAACATCTAGACATGTGCAAGATCGCGGTATAGGCCCGCCATGTACTTGTGGATGCTTCAACGGATTAGGTATGGAGAAAATACAACCTGTATTTCGTAATTTCTGGGAGTTAGGTGATTGTGACCTCCAGAATGCCTATATTTCTAAGCTCGTAAGCAGTGTTGATGTGAACAGACGTCGCATTAAGAACAGTCCGACCTCTCTTAGCTGGTTTTGCCAAAGAGGATGTCACGCCAGTGAAGCTCACTTCTGAGAAAGTAAAAGATCTGAAATCTCCCCTTATCTATGTGCCACAGAACATTTCTGGACGACGTGATCAGGAAAGGAAACGTGCAACTAGCAGTGACCGACTCAGAGGAACATCTTCATGAAGATGATGTAATGGATTAATTTATTAGCGCCTCTGTTCCCAGAACAAGTGAAACCACTTTTGATAGCAAGGCATTTACTTATTTTTGTTTATTAACAATTTCAGACACTTTGTAAATGTCACATCACAGTGCGATTAAGTGTTCTTATTATTATTATTATTATTATTATTATTATTATATTGTTGTTAATGTCTGCCACTGTTGAGTTCACTTCTACGCCGTTTGCTTTTTCTAATATACTGTTTTCAAATTATTCCCATAATATTGATGAATTCATAATGTCATCTATGATCACTATTAAGTTGGAATATTAAATTGGACATTTAATTGCAATTTTTAATAAAGGTATTCTTTTTTCAATGTACAAAGTAATTATCATTATTTACAGACGGGTTCGCCCTTATCTCGTTTACAGATAAAATACTTTGAACACCGATTATCTCTAAAGGTACATTTGGCAGGTTCGCCCTTCTCTTACGGAACGCCTCAATTAATTACGATTCCAGAGAGATGGCATACACATAGACCCAACAGTGACGTCTCTTGTGTCACCAACAAGACCAGTGTTATGCCTTGCTCAGTCTGTGCAGAGCTTCCAATCAAAGTGGAAACGTGAGAGCTAGTGAAGGTATGCCTCGTCGACGAGGAAGGGCGCAATATCAGCACGTGAGTCAGTTCGAACGGGACAGAATGGTTGGTTTCCAGTAAGCAGGTTTGTCATACCGTGAAATTTCGGCTCGTACAGGGCATGCAGCTACGACAGTCATGCGTGTGTGGAACCAGTGGATAGAAGAGGGTCGTACGCAGAGACGAACGGGTACTGGACCACATAATGTGACCACAGCACGGGATGACCACTATCTTGTCCGTATAGCCGTGACGGACCGTACAGCTTCATCCACGAGTCGACGTTGGAGTACTGCAACGGGTGTGGACCTGTCTACGTCAACGATTCGTCGCCGTCTTTTGAGGGCTGGACTAGTGGCTCGCATGCCGTTGCGTCGGCTTCTATTGTCCAGAAACCACCAACGCCTCAGACTACAATGGGCACGTGAACGCCGTCACTGACGTGCTGAGTGGCAAAATGTAGTGTTTTCGGACGAGTTCCGCTTCAACTTGCCCTACAATGATGGCCGCATACGTGTTAGGCGCTACAATCTGAGAGTCTGCATTGTTGAGTGGCATAGCGGACAAACTCCTAGTGTGATGGTTTGGGGTTCTACTGGATACATATACGATCTCGCCTCCTACGTATTCAGGGTAATCTGAACAGCAACCGCTGCATTAGGGAGGTTTTAGAGCCCGAGGTACTACTCTTCCTTCAGGCAACTCCACATGCCATATTTCAGAAGGACAATGCCCGGCCACATGTGGCGAGGATTGTGCAAGCCTTCTTCGAAGAACGACGAGTATAACTGCTTCCTTGGCCTGCACGTTCGCCAGACATGTCTGGGATATGTTTAGTCGGCAACTTGTTCGTCATGGTCCTCCAGCACCACTCTTGACGCTTTGTGGACTCGAATAAAAATTGCGTGAAGGGAGATTCCCCAGGAACATATCCAGGCCTTCTTTGATTCCATGCCACGACGCTTAGAGGCTCTGATTGCAGTGCATGAGGTTTCACATCATATTGAAATCTCACGGTCACAGGTCAGATACAATTCTGTAATTCTAATCATTCCTGTAATGTCATGTACCTAATCTGTTGTATCAATTTCATTTCAGTCACATGTATCCTTCTTGGTGTTGCAATTTCTACCAACATTAGTGTATAACAGCGGTGACCAAAGCGGGTGTCGTGATTACATCATGTAATCACAGACATTCAAACGGGTACGGGGAGTTTCCTGTACATTGCTGTGTGCTTCATTCACGTACTGAAGGCAAGCAGTGGCGGCATCATGTCGCTCTACAAACTCTCTCTACAAGCAATAAGAGGTGATTTCGTAAAGAATGAGAAGGAGAACCTTTTTGTTGTTCTGTCGAACAAAATGTAATCTCCTGTTTACTTTGCTCAACGGTTCAATTAGGAGTACATAGAAACATTAATTGCCACGCTGAATAATGTATTATTATTATTATTATTATTATTATTATTATTATTATTACTGACCACTAAGTATGTGTTTCTATAATTCTTCTGTACGTGCATGAATATTGATATTTTTGGATCTTCTCCTTAGAAGGATAAAATTATTAGGTTTTATCTTAATTTTAATCTTCTTAATCTTAAGATGAGGGTAACTATTTATTAGTTATTAATTTAATAACAATATTGTAGAAAAAATGATTCAATATTATGTGCCAACGGACTGTTCAACGCCAGGAATTGACATGTCTTAAATCATAGCCAGGAAGAGAAAGATGAGATAAATAAATGTAAGGAAGTCAGCTACCTAATGGGGTTTGAAATATCTCGTGCTCTAAAGCCTTTTGATAGAACAGAATTTCTCAAAAGAGTAATGATTAAAATAGTTTAAATAACTTGTCCATAAGAAGTTTTTAATTTTGAAAAACTACGAATTTTTCGACCAAGTATCGAGAAAAGACTTTAGAAAATTTCTGATTATATTCAAGAGGAAGATTAAAAAAAAGAAGCAAGAAAAATCGTATATTATTCACTGGCTCTTGATGACAGCAGTGGCATTACTGATACAGCAAAGCATGAGATTTTTATCCGCGGGATAATCAAGATGTTAGTACAGGAACCGCCACTGGTTGTAGTTTTCATGCCAAGTACCTTTCCTCCGTCTCCTTACTTCATAGGTTGTCGGTCGCATGTAATCACTGCAGCTCGAGTTTTGATCACCGCTGGTGTATAAGCGTAACTCATTGTCAAAACCCTCTGTTCCAATATTTATGTCCGCGACTGTAGATTGCAGTGTAAACCCTGTAAAACTAGCATACTGGCATTTACGTACAGATATGTAGAACTACAAATGCTAGAAATTTACCACAAGTGCATTTAAAGCTACAGGGCACTAAATTACCTGCTCATTAACCTAAGCTTATTTATATTTTTTTTACATAATTACGGGCATTCCTTTAACAACAGCGAAATAACGAGCCTACTTGCTCGCGCTAGAGGACTTCTGACCTCTCTTTTGCCACTTTCCTGCTCTATATTAAAGGCACATATTTAAATGCGAAAGAATTCAAAATAACTACGGTACCAGAATAGCCTTTAGGCTCGAATTTAACAAAAATGCAGCACTGTTTACGTCACGAAACAACGGAAAGATGCCAAATTTGGAAGGAATGATGTCATGTGTCGTCACGCTTAAGTACAACAGCTTCAATTATCCACACGCACTGCCTTGCATTAGAACGTAATTAAGGAAAAATACGTGTCACGTTATTTCCAATGCCGACTGTTTCGCAGATTAAACTGGTACTTTTGTCTTCTTGCCAGGTACGTAGGAAGGTGCAAATTATTTTTTTTTTTCGAGTTCATGGGTTTTACGATGCGTTGCAGACATGCAGCCGGCTTAAAAGACAATAATTAAGCTGCAATGTTTCCTGTTACACATCCTGCGGACCCAGGTTCGAGATCTGTCTGCGGTGTGGCGGTTTATATCTCTTCCATGACGACTAGAGAGTCCTGTCTTTGACATGTAACGTCAATATTCGATTCACACTAATAACAAATAAAAAAATTGTGGAACGAAAATTCAACTACGGTTGCCATGGAAATGCTTACATCACAACCGATAAATTGAACATAGTGAATGGCTCGATTCCTTTAAACAAAAATGGAGTCCGCATATACAGAGTGGAAGTAATACAGTGAAACCTGTTCAAATCGGAACCTGAATAATCCGGAATAATTTCGAGGGAAAAATTGTTCCGGGGCCGGGCATCGAAACCGGGACCTTTGGTTAAACGTACCAACGCTCTACCAACTGAGCTACCCAGGAACTCTACCAGACATCGATCCAATTTTTCCCTCTATATCCACAGACCTCAAAGTGGGCTGACAACTGTCAAGCAGCCAACATTGAGTGCACACTAACTCTGTGTGACGGTTGTCAGCCCACTTTGACGTCTGTGGATATAGAGGGAAAAATTAGATCGGTGTCTGGTAGAGTTCCTGGGTAGCTCAGTTGGTAGAGTGTTGGTACGTTTAACCAAAGGTCCCGGGTTCGATGCTCGGCCCGGAACAATTTTTCCCTGGAAATTATTCAAATCAAGTTTATAGGGAGTTATACCTGAAAGCTTGATTTGCAATCCGGAATCCTGTCTATTTTGGAACAATTTATTGGTTCCGGCTACTTATGTATTATGCGTAATAATTTTCCTGAATAAAACGGAAATTGTCCAACATGGAAACGGAAACTGCCTGCTACTTTTCAAAACGGAAATAATATTTTGGTTGTTCTGTATTGTTTTGAAACTTGGACTCACTTCTAGAGAGGATCGGAGGTTAAGGGTATTTGACAAAGTGCTTAGAAAAATATTTTCGGCTAAGAGGGATGAAGTTACAGGAGACTGGAGAAAGTTACAAAACGCAGAACTCTACGCATTGTATTCTTCACCTGACATAATTAGGAACATTAAATCCAGACGTTTGAGATGGGCAGGGCATGTAGCACGTATGGGTCAATCGAAATATGCATATAGAGTGTTAGTTGAAAGGAGTGAGGGGAAAAGATCTTTTGGGTTTTCGAGATGTAGATGGGAAGATAATATTAAACTGGATTTGTGGGAGGTGGGATATAATGGTAGAGACTGGATTAATCTTGCTCAGGATAGGGACCGATGGGGGGCTTATGTGAGTGCAGCAATGAAACTCCTGGTTCCTTAAAAGCCATTTGTAAGCAATTATTATTATTATTATTATTATTATTATTATTAACTATTGATCAGATATTTTGTATTCGACAATGGAGAAAAAAATGGGAGTATAAAGGTACAGTGCGTCAGTTATTCATCGATTTCCAAAAGACATATGACTCGGTTAAGAGAGAAGTTTTATATGATATTCTTATTGAATTTGGTATTCAAAAGAAACTAGTTCGATTAATTAAAATGTGTCTTAGTGAAACGTACAGCAGAGTCCGTATAGGTCAATTTCAGTCAGATGCGTTTCCAATGCACTGTGGACTAAAGCAAGGAGATGCACTATCACCTTTACTTTTTAACTTTGCTCTAGATTATGCCATTAGGAAAGTCCTGGATAACAGAGAGGGTTTGGAAATGAACGGGTTACATCAGCTGCTTGTCTATGAGGATGACGTGAATATATTAGGAGAAAATCCACAAACGATTAGGGAAAACACGGGAATTTTACTTGAAGCAAGTAAAGAAATAGGTTTGGAAGTAAATTCCGAAAAGACAAAGTATATGCTTATGTCTCGTGACGAGAATATTTTACGAAATGGGAATATAAAAATTGGAAATTTATCTTTTGAAGAGGTGGAAAAATTCAAATACCTGGGAGCAACAGTAACAAAATATAAATGATACTCGGGAGGAAATTAAACACAGAATAAATATGGGAAATGCGTGTTATTATTCGGTTGAGAAACTTTCATCATTCAGTCTGCTGTCAAAAAATCTGAAAGTTAGAATTTACAAAACAGTAATATTACCGGTTCTTCTGTATGGTTGTGAAACTTGGACTCTCACTTTGAGAGAGGAATATAGGTTAAGGGTGTTTGAGAACAAGGTGCTTAGGAAAATATTTGGGGCTAAGAGGGATGAAGTTACAGGAGAATGGACAAAGTTACAAAACGCAGAACTGCACACATTATACTGTTCACTTAACATAATTAGGAAACATTAAATCCAGACGTTTGAGATGGGCAGGGCATATAGCACGTATGAATGAATCTAGAAATGCATATAGAGTGTTGGTTGAAAGACTTGAAGGGAAAAGACCTTTTTGGGAGGCCGAGATGTAGATGGGAGGATGATATTAAAGTGGATTTGAGGGATGTGGGTATGATGGTAGACACTGGATTAATCTTGCTCAGGATAGGGACCGATGGGGGGGGCTTATGTGAGGGCTGCAATGAACCTCGTGGTTCCTTAAATGCATTTGTAAATAATAATAATAATAATAATAATAATAATAATAATAATTATTATTATTATTATTATTATTATTATTATTATTATTATTATTGCGGAATTGAGTTAATTGTATTTATCATAAATATATATTACCGTAATTCCTTTATAGACGTTACACGCAATCGTAGGAATTCCTCAAATTAATCTCTTGTCACTTTTTTATGTTTTGTGTTATCTACGCGTTGGCCTTGCGCATGATTAACACATGCCCGTGAAGTTCCGCTACTCATGAATGTCTTGTGTTGGTTTAGAACTTGAATTAGCATATTCTGCTGCAAAACTCCTTCATGATTTACATTGATAATGGCAGTAATTAATTCTACTGCACTTTGCCAATAATAGGTTAGCATATATGAAGATAATTTTAGTAATAGTAACTGAACGAAGTGGAGAGTGGAATTTTTCCATTGTTAATGATGAAAAGGAAATCAAAACTTTTCGAAGAGTGACTATACCTTTCTCTGGGAGAACTCTAGTTCCTTGCGGTTGATGTTAAGTAGATAAAGACAACCGAATTCCTTGCCGTTCTTATCTCAAGGTTCACATACTAGTACATGGGCTAGTGTTGCCCAGTAAAACTAAAGAAATATAATATAAGCCAGCTTTAGCCTTTTTAGTTAAGTAAATATAACGATTAAGTTTGAATTTTTCAACACGTAACATTTGCGCACATTTCGAAAGAACATTTCATTTGACAGTTACCGAGGTTTTACCCAATCCATATACTTACTTACGGCTTTCAGAAAACCCGGAGGTTCATTGCCGCCCTCACATAAGCCCGCCATCGGTCCCTATCCTAAGCAAAATTAATCCAGTCCCTACAATCATATCCCACCTCCCTCAAATCTATTTTAACATTATCCTCCCAACTACGTCTCGGTCTTCCCAAAGGCCTTTTTCATCCGGGCCTCCCAACTAACACTCTATATGCATTTCTGGATTCACACATACGTTCTAAATGCCAATCTCAAACGTCTGGATTTAATGTTTTTAATTATGCCAGGTGTAGAATGCAATGCGTGCAGTTCTGCGTTGTGTAACTTTCTCCATTCTCCTGTAACTTCATCCTTCTTAGCCCCAAATATTTTCCTAGGCACCTTATTCTCTAACACTCTTAACCTCTGTTCCTCTCTCAAAGTGATAGTCCAAGTTTCACAACCATATAGAACAACCGGTGATATAACTGTTTTAAAAATTCTAACTTTAAGCTTTTTTGAGAGTAGACTGGATGATAAAAGCTTCTCAACCGAATAATAACAGGTATTTCCCGTATTTATTCCGCATTCAATTTCCTCTCGAGCGCCATTTATATTTGTTACTGTTGCTCCAAGATATTTGAATTTTTCCACCTCTTCAAAGGATAAATTTCCAATTTTTATTTTTTCATTTCGTGTTATGTTCTGGTCACAAGACATAATCAATACTTAGTCTTTTCGGGATTTACTTCCAAACCTATCTCTTTACTTGCTTCAAGTAAAATTTCCGTGTTTTCCCTAATAATTTGTGGATTTTCTCCTAACATATTCACGTCATCCGCATAGACAAGCAGCTAATGTAACCCGTTCAATTCCAAACCCTCTCTGTTTTCCTGGACTTTACTACTGGCATATTCTAGAGCAAAGTTAAAAAGTAAAGGTGATAGTGCATCTCCCTGCTTTAGCCCACAGTGAATTGGAAACGCATCAGACAAAAACTGAACTATACGGACTCTGCTGTATGTGTCATTGAGATAGATTTTAATTAGTCGAACTAATTTTTTATTTGATTATTTAACGACGCTGTATCAAATACGAAATCATTTAGCGTCGATGAAATTGATGATAGCGAGATGATATTTGGCGAGATAAGGCCGATGATTCGTCATAGATTTCCTGATATTTGTCTTTTAGTAGGTTATTTCTTACGACGCTTTATCAACATCTTAGGTTATTTAGCGTCTGAATGAGATGAAGATGATAATGCCGGTGAAATGAGTCCGGGATCCAGCACCGAAAGTTACCCAGCATTTGCTCATATTGGGTTGAGGGAAAACCCCGGAAAAAACCTCAACCAAGTAACTTGCCCCGACCAGGAATCGAACCCGGGCCACCTGGTTTCGTGGCCAGACGCGCTAACCGTTACTCCGCAGGTGTGGACGACATTTGTCTTACAGTTGTCTTACAGTTAGGGAAAACATCGGGGAAAAAATCCAACCAGGTAATCAGTTCAAGCGGAAATCGAGCTCGCGCCCGAGCGCAACTCCGGATAAGTAGGTAAGAGTCTTAGGCCCGATTGTATAAACCATTTAATCTTAGATCAGAGGTTAAATTGACCCTTGTTTCAGCTGAACTTGGAATTTTGTGCTGTATAAAGTCTAATCTGAGATTAATTTGTCTCAAACTAAAGTCAACTTTGATTGAAGAAATTTCTCCGATTAAGTTAGATGATCCAAGTTCAGTTATTTATTTTCTGTTTGAAATATACGAGTGACAGATTGTGCAAATAAAATATCCATTATTAATAATATTAATAGATATGATAGGTACATTTATATTTATTTCTTTCAATTTCTTGCCTTAATACACAAATAATCTTATATTTTATAAGACTCTATCGTGTTCAGCCGTACCAAATAACATAACTTTTATTATATTATGTTTATAACAACCATTAATTATTAATTCATAAATTTTCAATTAACTGTATTACTAAACGAAAATTGTCGTTTTATAAAGCTTTATTATGTTTAGCAGTATCAAACACCATAACATGATAACAACTCGGAGAACAGTCAACCTTCTTCTTATTGTCCGCCATTATTTACATTGCACAAAAAATCAGTGTCTCCAACAGAGTGTACGGAAGGTCGCCAAAAAGTAGTTGTAAAGTCGCTAGATTTCTCATTATCAACAAAGAAAGATTAAATTTTGTCACTATGGGGTGCTAAAAAGGTCACTAAATCCCTATTTCAGCAATATAAAAGTTAAAAGAAATTATTGTTGAAAAAAGAGTTAAAGTCGCTAGATTGGCAACACTGAACAAACCTATCCGCGCATCACGTATTTCACCTGTTGCGATGTTGCCAAATCCTTTTCACGTGAACTTAGATTGCATTTGAACCACGGTAATTTGATCGCAGAAAAGTTTTATACAATAGAAGAAGTGTCTGAACTCGGTTCACTTTTCGATCTTCGATCAGAGTTGATCTTTAGTCAGGGAGTTTTATACAATTGGGCCTTAGCCGACTGAGTTACGCCGCTGGATCGAACTAGTTTCTTGTGAACTAACCTCACTAAATAATGGGTGAAGGCAGAATTGTAGAAAGATATCAGTAAACACTAGTAATTAATAATATTAGTTTCAGTTATGCAATAAGATCTTGTAAAATTCACTAATAATATTAGTATTTTATTAGTAATTTTTAAGTTTTCTTCTTAATATTTTGAAACAAATATTTTAGAAATCACAAATCACAATTAAATTTAATAATATTATTAGTTTGTAAATTATTGTTTAACAGGGCCCGGTATATGATTTGGCGTAAGACAAACAGTTCACCAAGGAGCTGAAGGAAAAAAAATGCTAGTGGCAATGAATACCGCTTTAGGAAATTACACTCACATTGTGTGACTGGCGGTGTCGCAGAAGACGCAGCGGAAGTACACAGCTGTTATTCGTGACACATCCAAGGACTGCCGCTATGTGTGGTTGCGCATACTGAAAACGTAATGCCAGATATTTGGATCAAAGACAAAGTGCGCACAGAAACGAAGGAAGGTAAATTCTCATATTATCTCGTCTACTCTTCTACTTCAGGAGTTCGGGCACTGGCCTCAACCGATCTCACTTTTAAGTGCTCGACATTCTTTATCATGGCCAACCCAATTTTCTTTTCCTTTTAGGCTTATATATCAAAATAAACACGCAGAAAGGATCAAGTAGCCCTCAGTCAAAATAATTTGGAACCAGTTGTTAGTTTTCGTTGCCTCGCATGCGACGTTTCATGTAATACATAATAACTGTGTAACAAAATCCCTTTTCTCCAGAAATACATGCGGAAATGTTATAAGAACACTTAAAACAATGTGTAGGAAAATACACGAGTTTTCATTGCAGTATGAAAAATACAGACTCACTTAATGAGAGATTTAGGTTAATCTCAACAAAAAACTAAACCACTTTTAGCTGTAATTTAGACGAAACACTGGTCGAATTAATGATCTATCAGCCAACAGAGAAATTCCCTTTTAGACGAAACACTGATCGAATTAATGTTTTATGAACCACGACAGAAATTTCCCTTTTCACGAAAAAACTGGCCGAATTAATGCTTTATCAACCAACAGAGAAATTTCCTTTTTGACGAAACACTGGTCGATTTAATGCTTTATCAACCAAAAGAGAAATTTCCTTTTTGACGAAAAAACTGGCCGATTTAATGCTTTATCAACCAACAGTGAAATTTCCTTTTAGATGAAACAATGGTCTAATTAATTATTTATCAAACAGAGAAATTTCCTTTTTGACGAAACACTGGTCGATTTAATGCTTTATCAACCAAAAGAGAAATTTCCTTTTTGACGAAAAAACTGGCCGATTTAATGCTTTATCAACCAACAGTGAAATTTCCTTTTAGATGAAACAATGGTCGAATTAATTATTTATCAAACAGAGAAATTTTCTTTTTGACGAAACACCGGCCGAATTGATGCTTTATGAGCCACCAGAGAAATTTTCTTTTTGACGAAACACTGGTCGAATTATTGCTTTATCAGCCACCAAAGAAATTTTCTTTTTGACGAAACACTGGTCGAATTGATGCTTTATGAGCCACCAGAGAAATGTTCTTTTTGACGAAACACTGGTCGAATTGATGCTTTATGAGCCACCAGAGAAATTTTCTTTTTGACGAAACACTGGCCGAATTGATGCTTTATGAGCCACCAGAGAAATTTTCTTTTTGACGAAACACTGGTCGAATTATTGCTTTATCAGCCACCAAAGAAATTTTCTTTTTGGCGAAACACTGGCCGAATTGATGCTTTATGAGCCACCAGACAAATGTTCTTTTTGACGAAACACTGGTCGAATTAATGCTTTATCAGCTGCCAGAGAAATTTCCTTTTTGACGAAACACTGGCCGAATTAATGCTTTATCAGCCACCAGAGAAATTTTCTTTTTGACTAAACACTGGTCGAATTGGTGCTTTATCAGCCAACAGAGAAATTTCCTTTTTGGCGAAACACTGGCCGAATTGATGCTTTTGGATATTTATTTCTTCTTTTTCCGCCTCTTTACATAGCGGTGCTAAAGTTACTATGCGATCAATTTTAAACTGCAACACGCTTCGGTTCGGTTCGATTTCGCTAGATGTGAGCCGTGGCAGACTTTTAGTTTCGTTTCGATTCGAACGCGCTAAACGGGAGCGGATCTTGCAATTAATTAAATTCAGGAGAGTCAAAATTTTTATGGCGACATTGTCTGAAACATCTGTTTAAGCATTTTACCGAGAAATTTAACTTCGCGCGAAAAAGGCGTTGGCACGTACACGATGATACGCTAATGAGGCTCACGATATCAAAAACAAGCAGTGTAAAGGTCTGGCAGTTCCTCGAATAATGTCTCATGCTGACACAGTCTGTATCCTATTGTAAGCAACAAGTCATGCTACACGATTTATGGCTGTTGAGGAGGATGCTACAAAGATTATCGTGTTGTCAGCTATATATAAAGGAAGAATATGAACGTTTGACACATATATTACCCAAGGATTACTTTATGTCCATGTTTCACTTTATTTTGAACTTGAGACGTCATTGAAGCGTCGGCGAGTTGTGAGACCAACAAAGATGTAACAGGTGTATGTGAAACATAGGGAAAGGATGATTGGAAGAAAGGCATAGGTAATTACGTGGGGAGATCCACTTTTCGCTAGTATAATTTTACTATATTTCAACATTTCCCCCCGCCAGAATCTATATTCATTCATTCATTCATTCATTCATAGTTTTCTGACCAAGAGCAAATCCTGCATTCTCAAATATCTCCTACTTTCTGTCTTCCTTTTAGTCTCCGCATACGATCCTTACATTTTAACGTTGTCTATCATGTGCTATCTTACTTTGTCCCGAGATTTTCTCCCATTTACCATTCCTTCCAGTGAATCCTTCAATAGAGTTTCTTCTCAGCCAGTGACCCATCTCTTCCTGATCACTTTCAGCACCATTCTTTCTTCGCTCACTCTTACTTGCAACTAAAGTTATAAATTTATAGATGAATTTATAAATTTTTAGATGAATTTACTTGCAACTAAAGTTGTAAATTTATAGAAGAATTTACTTGTAAATAAAGTTGTAACTCTATAGATGAATTTACTTCCAACTAAAGTTGTAAATTTATAGAAGAATTTACTTGTAAATGAAGTTGTAACTCTATAGATGAATTTACTTCCAACTAAAGTTGTAAATTTATAGATGAATTTACTTGTACTTGCTACTAAAGTTGTAAATTTAGAGATGAATTTACTTGCAAATAAAGTTGTAACTTCATAGATGAATTTACTTGCAAATAAATTTGTAAGTTTATAGATGAATTTACTTGCAAATAAAATTGTAAATTTAGAGATTAATTTACTTGTACGTGCAACTAAAGTTGTAAATTTATAGATGAATTTACTTGTACTTGCAACTAAAGTTGTAAATTTATAGATGAATTTACTTGTACTTGCAATTAAAGTTGTAAATTTAGAGATGAATTTACTTGCAAATAAAGTCATAAATTTAGAGATTAATTTACTTGTACTTGCAACTAAAGTTGTAAATTTATAGATGAATTTACTTGTAATTGCAACTAAAGTTGTAAATTTAGAGATGAATTTACTTGCAAATAAAGTTGTAACTTTATAGATGAAGTTACTTGCAAATAAATTTGTAAGTTTATAGATGAATTTACTTCCAAATAAAGTTGTAAATTTAGAGATTAATTTACTTGTACTTGCAACTAAAGTTGCAAATTTATAGATGAATTTACTTGTACTTGCAACTAAAGTTGTAAATTTATAGATGAATTTACTTGCAAATAAAGTTGTACCTTTATAGATGAATTTACTTGCAAGTAAAGTTGTAAATTTATCGGTAAAATCAAATTCACTCGTAGCATCATCTACGATTATTTGGCTCATGTATCAATGCCACGATAGAGTGCATTGAGTTTTAACCAACTAAAGCAAACTATCAACTGCAATCTTGTTGCAACTGATGCGCATTTGTTTAATGTCTGGTCGCACCTATGTTCAGATGTTAAATATTTTCATTGTTCCTTTACTAGTAGGCCTACAGTGGGCCGTGATATTGAGCGATGTCCGTGCTAGCAAATGTATATCTTAATTTATAACATAATAATTATGTTCTCATAAGACTGCTCATCTTGTTGATAATTTACTAAATGAAGTAGACCTACCTAGTACAAAATAAAATGTTATAACCTAAATATATTTTGATTCTGCTTTTTCACTAATCTACAGCTATTGTCAAATGTTTACCCATAAATTTCGTATTACAGGAGGCCAAGGTCATGTTGACCAATGAAATTTAATGTATTAAGTTAGCAGCTTGAACATATTTTTTTACTTGCTTATTTAACGACGCTGTATCAACTACTAGGTTATTTAGCGTCGATGAGAGTGGTGATAGTGAAATGGTATTTAGGGAGATGAGGCCGAGGATTCGCTATAGATTACCTGATATTCTCCTGACGGTTGAGGAAAACCTCGAAAACACCCAATCAGAAAATCAGTTCAAGCGGGGATCGAGCGCAACTCTGGATCAGCAGGCAAGCGACTGAGCTTCGTCGGTAGCTTTGAATATCTTATTTAATAGTAATATAATTAGGTTATCTTCCTTTTATTAATCATTTATTATTCGCGAAATAGTTTCACTGAAATATCACTCGAATTCTCATTTTTTGGATAATTCCCTCCCGTTATGAACTCGCGAATTATCGACAATATGAGAACACGTGTGATATTAGCTATGGTAATTGTATTGGTATAAATCTATGTTAGTATACCTTTGAATTACACAAAATGAAAAATTTTTAGACAATTTTAAAAATTTAACAAGGAATGTTGAAGTTGGTGTCTCACATTGATATTTTGGAATACGAGTATACTGCATTAATATGCAGCAAGACGTAACAAACTCAACAGACTAGATGACCCCTCTGGTCTTACGTAGGAACGTTGCGATATTATCGATATGAGTAGGGATCGATATTTTACTTGCGATAATGACTATAAATGGATTCGATATTAGGTTTTCGATATTTTACTGGTATCGGTAGAAAAATAATAATAATAATAATAATAATAATAATAATAATAATAATGATTTATTTTAGCTGGCAGAGTTAAGGCCGTAAGGCCTTCTCTTCCACACAACCAGCAAAAAGTGTATATACATATGCATGAACTTACAAAGAATTCAACAATTTGATTTAGATGAGAGTTACATGTATACAAGAGTTATTTACGAATTAAACAACAAAATACTATGAACTATTAATTAAACACTGAAATAAACTGGGTAGCAGAATTAAACTAAAATACATAGAATGTTAATATATTTCAAATTATGTTAGATAATAGAAAGAGACAATTTTGAAAATGCAGCACAATCAGGATGATGTCTAAAGAAAAAAAGCAACAGTGTAGTCAGTAATATTTTAAATCAGTATGATTGGAGTGAAATGCTAATAAGGTTATCTTTTAAGCTGTTCTTAAAGGTGTTTGTTGTCTTGCAGCCCCTAATACTTTGTGACAAGGAATTCCATTGACGCGAGGTGGATATTGTAAAAGATGAGGAATAACAAGATGTTCTATGAAGAGGTATATTTAGCGTGCCACAGATAAGTGATCTGGTATTTACGTCGTGGTTAGAGTATAGATAAGAGAAACGAGACGAAAGGTAATTTGGTGTTGAGGTGTGCAGAATTCGAAAGAGTAAAGACAAAGAGTGTAAAGTTCTGCGTTCTTTAAGTCGGAGCCACGAGAGACTTGCGAAGGACGGTGATATGTGATCATATCGTCGGATGTTGCACACGTATCTGATGCACATATTCTGAGCTCGCTGTAACTTGACTGACAGTTCAGAACTTAGATCACTTAACAAAACGTCACAATAATCGAAGTGCGGCATTACTAGGGTTTGTACTAGGGTAAGTTTTAGTTGCTGGGGCAAGAAGTTTCTCAAGCGACTCAAAGAGTGAAAGGAGGAACAGATTTTCTTTATCGTTTCTTTAACTTGAAAATTCCAACTTAGATTATTATCAAAAAAGAAGCCAAGATTTTTTACGACAGATGAATAAGGGATTAGCGTGTTGTTAAGGGTAACAACTGAAAGATTACTGTTATTAAGGGAGTTAACTACACGCTTATGTCCAATAATTATGGCTTGAGTCTTACTTGGGTTAAGTGCGAGTCCGAAATTGGCCGCCCAAGTGGAGACAGTGGCTAGGTCACAATTTAACTTGTCAATCGATTCATTGATCGTATTGGGTCTGGAATGTATGTAAAGTTGTAGGTCGTCGGCATAGAGGTGATATCGGCAATACTGTAAGTTCTTTGATACGTCATTAATGTAGATAGAGAAAAGTAGTGGTCCTAATACGGAGCCCTGCGGCACTCCCGCCTTTGTGTATCGCCATTGGGAGAATTGATTATCAAGTGAAACACACTGTTGGCGGTCCCGTAGGTAGGAGTCCATCCAGCTCAAGGTATTGTCTGATAGGTGCAAAGTTTTCATCTTTGCAAGAAGCAAGTCGATATCAACAGAACCAAAGGCATTGCTGAAATCGAGAAGAGTTAGTGCCGTTACTTCACCCCTATCCATAGCTTCACGGATGTCCTCGGTCACTTTAAGTAGGGCTGTAGTAGTGCTGTGTCCATGCCTAAAACCCGATTGATAGTCATCGAGGAGTTTGTGTTCGTCGAGATAGTTCGTAAGTTGTCCGTGTACAATATGTTCTAATGCTTTTGAAAGAGTGGGAAGAATTGATATCGGTCTGTATTGGTTTACTGTAGAAGGTGTGTTAGATTTAGGTAAAGGTTTCACTAATGCCATTTTCCAGAGTGAGGGGTAGGACCCAGTCATAATAGATGCATTGAATATATGGGTGACGGTCGGCAGAATCACATCTATTATTTTATACAGGAGAGTGATATTTATATTGTCTACACCTTGGGCTTTAGATTTCATACATCGCAGCGTCTTCATTACGTCAGTCGGGTTAATGTATTTAAAGAAGAATTTATCCCATACAGGTTGGGGGCAAGATCTGAGAAATTCAAGAGTCTCTTTTTTATGTAATGGTTCAGGTGGAGCAGTGACGAAATATTCATTTAGGCTATTGAGTGACAAGTTGATGTTATCTACCCGAGGCTTTGCTTTTGTTAGACCCAGGTTATTAAGGTTACGCCACAATTCTTTCGCACTGACCGAAGGTATAATAAGGGAATGTGCATGGCGTAATTTAGCATTTCTTACTGCTTGATTACATTTATTTCTTAAAACTTTGTAAGTATTAAAATCTAATTCGTCCTTGCTCCGTCTGTATTTACGATAAGCAGTGTCTCTGTCTGTCATGAGTAATTTTATGGCATCGCACATCCAAGGCGCAGGGCGTCTACCAACTCGTCTGGTTTTCAAGGGTGCGTGTTTATCGTATAACTGGATTACTAGGTCGTTAAATTTTTCGATTTTGTCGTCAATGTCTGGTAAATTCCACACTTCAGTCCAAGGCAGGCTAAGTGCATCGTTGATTAATTTATCATGCTCAATATGCTTCAAGTCACGGTATGATGTGATGTGAGGTTTATATTTTGGACAATACAAGGAATATTCTAGAAAGATTATGTCGTGTGCTGAGATACCCGGCGCTGGTAGTTGTCCATTCGTTAATGCTAACTGAGGATTAGTCGTGGCAATAATGTCAAGAAGTGTCTCCGATTCCTGGGTGTGGTGGGTAGCTGCGGAAGGAAGGATGGATATATTGTATGACTCAAACATGTTCTTAAGTTGAACTGTAGCGTAATTACTTGAATTTAATAAGTTTGTATTGAAATCGCCTAAAATAACAGTATGGTCATAGTGAGGCACAAGATTAAGCAAAGGTGTTTCAAGATCACTTAAGAATCCTGATTTAGGGGGTTTGTATACAACTCCAAGGAGGCACTTTTTGTTGCTTGCACCGACTTCGATGAATAGATATTCAGGATGTTCTAAGACTTCATTCGAAGACTGGTAGACAATTTTAAACGGTAAGTCCGATCGCACATATATCGCAACACCACCTCCGCGTTTACCAATTCGGTCATTTCTACAGAGGGTGTAATTATCTAAACTTACTAGAGAAGATGATAGGGAAGGCTTCAACCACGTTTCAGAGATAAGAATAGCGTGAAGAGACAAAGGAGAGAAAATAGACTGAACTTCATTGAAATGACAGAGAAGGCTTTGAGAATTTATGTGGGCTACTTTTAAAGTGTTAGGATGCGAGCTGAAAGACGATTTTAACAGGGCACTGGTCGAAGTAGCAGGTAGTGGGTTAGGGGTGGCTGGGGTGGGTGGGGGTGAGGCTGTGGAAGGGAATTCAGAAAAGTGAAAGTCGTTTGTGTGAGGGGCTGCAGACAGCGAGTCATTCACCTCGATGCAGTCAATACTGACAACTTACAGAAACTAAATTAATATAAACTAATAGTAATGCAATAATGAAAGAGATTAATAATAATATTTATATGATAACAGTAATAGTGAATATTGCAATCCTACCACTAAAAATTGAATTACGGACTAAGAAAATGTGGTAGTGTATGATGTTATGACCTAGTGCTTGCATATTAACTACGGCAGATCAGAAGCTTTTACAATTTTGTGTTTTACATTCCCAATTTTAACAAAAATAATACCGTCTGTGGTCCAGACATTAGTCAGTCCATATCGCGTGATGCAGTCTTTCAATAGTGCATGCCGGGATTGCGTTAAGTCCTCTCTCAACGTTACACCTGAGTTTTTTAACAATTTTTTATTAGTGAACACTTCTCTTCTTTTTCGGTAGCTTACGAATTTTACGATCACCGGCCGAGGTCGGTCTCCTTGCCTCCCAACCCGGTGACTCCTATCGATGTCGCTCACCACCAGGTTGACCCCGACTTTTGCCGCGACTTCGATGGCGATCTGGTCTGTGTCCTCGTTGTTGTTTTCCGGGATCCCAAATATACGGAGACTCTGCCGGCGCTGATATTGTTCAAGAGCATCCTGTTTGTCTTCTAACTTTCTTTCTAGGCTGGCGATTCTTTCATCCTTCTCACGAAGGGATGCCTCCAGCTTTTCAATCACCTCCGTGTTGCGCGCGAGAGCAGACTTCAGCTCCGACACTACAGAGTCCTTGATGAGGTTGGCAAGACCCGCCAATATGGTGGGATCGCGCCAAGACTCCTCGAACACACGCTTCACACAATCTTCAATGCTTTCCTCCTGTTGCCTGCTTTTTCCACGAACCATGATAGCAGAAATTATCAAACAACACTGGTAGATCAATAAATACAAAAAATAATAGACGAAATGCGGGTACACCTCCAGAAAAAATATGCGAATGCACGAGCTCAAACTAGCGTTGCTACTCACTGTCCGCCATGACACTGTAGCAGTATCGAAACAGAAGTAGGCCTATTGAAAGTGGCAAGACGAATCGGATTGTAGTTAACCATAGTAAGTTAATAGGAAATATTTCTCAAGAAGAAGGTTTCAAATGAAGTGCATTCAATAGGAAATAAGTATAATTATACTGGGATATGTAAAGTCTGTTGGAACATTGATATATTCGTTTTCATAGATTTTGTAAATTCATCTTATACTGGAAAGTGCGCATTTAAATATTGCATTGTAATACGCAAGAGTTTCTTTTCGAACTGTATCATTAAATATTATTTTATTTAGTAAAAGTAAAGGCCCATTCACAATGAAAATTAAACATAACCGTAACATAAACACAGAAGTTTGCGGCTAGATTACCAAATGGGATCATTCACAATGATTCACACAAACACTGACATTAACATAACCGTTAGACGTTAACATGAAAGTTTGCGAACTCCAAACTTTCGTGCTTATGCTTACGTGATTTGCAAACAGAACACAATCGTAGAGCGCTGAAGTATACGACAGAATATGAGGAAATGGCGTCGTTGTTATGTTTCCATGGTTGCCAAGTATCTTTGCGGTTATGTTTATGTTCACATCGTGAATGACTTCTTGATTTTACCGTAACGTTTACATTTTTAAGTTAACGCTTACGTTATGTTTAATTTTCATTGTTAATGAGCCTTTACATTGTTCTTTAAGAAATTTAGCGATACCAATCGATGCTGTAAGTATCGATATTATCTTTTCGGTATTATGGGAGTATCGATACTGAATATGGGATTCAATATCGATATAAAGTATCGCTTAAAATGCAGTATCGCAACGTCCCTACTCTTATGTATTTGTCCTGATAGAATCTGTTTATGCAATTCCGAAATGTTAGAAATGCTAATTTCCAGGACACGGTGAAATACCCAAAAGTCTATTTCTGAATACATTCACTGTGAAAGCCTGAAAGCTCACACAGAGATATAGTTAACTTCTATGATTCAATCACCCCAGCAGGAAGTATGACACTCACCTGAAGGTTACGTCCTGATTCGCCTACATGATCTGAGCAAGACCATGAACAATTGAATGACATACGTGATCCTAATATGGTGACGCGTTCTCTACGAAAAAAGCCTTCGTGACACAAAACTGTTCATTGGCTGTCACAATATAATAGCTTGGCACTATCTCAAAGAAATTGGGTTTTAAGTAATCCTATGACTTTCGAGGTTGAATTTCACGACAAACTGCTGATATTCCCCAGATTTACTGGGAAATCCCGTCTACAGTTAAAGAAGACTATTGAAGAGGAAAATTGCGGACATATTTTAAAATGAATTGAATAAATTCTATTGTTTCTGGAATATAAGTGTTCTAAGAAAGTTCTGGAATAAAATTAAATATCCCCGATATGATTAGACAGATTTCTCATTATACTGTAAAATTTTAATAAAGAATATTATTCAAAATAAAATTAATTTTCAAATTTTAATTAAAAGAAGCTGTAAATGTTTGTGGGCCCACCTACACGTTATCAGTACCCGTAGCACAAGAAAATGCTTTGGGTACACGGTTTCTACTGAACTACTCAACTGATTTCGTTCATAGATCAATTTATCAGGGGTTAGTACACATGAAATATAATTTTATTAGTAAAGAAAGTGTCTTAAGGCGATGCGTTACTAAAAATAGTCGAATTTTTACAAATTGTATCATTTTTTTTTATTTTCGCGCTAAAAAAATTATGGTTTCATGAGGAGTATTTTCGTGAAAATTTTACCTCAATATCGTAATTATAAGTATATTTTTATATAATTTGACTGAAGTTGTATTAATGCACGAGTTATGTGTAACTGAAAATTTAGTTATATCAGAAAATAAATTTTCTGCGTTTTCAACGCCAAGTACTTATTCATTTTATTTCTCAGTGGTTGAAGCTAGAGTGATGAAACTTGGCATATTTATTCATTAATATCTCTGTTGTGAAATGGAGCATTTGATTGGCTATATCCAGTATAGTCCTATTGCTAGAGAATTATACGTAAAGCAGTATTATTTTTTTTATTAATGTTTGAACATTGAAGAAATTATATATATTTTCAATCCTATAAACTTCTCACTTTTCCATCGCTATATGTATTGCAGTATTCATTATATACTAAATTGAATATCGATATTTTCCCATTGAACTTGAATTTTCACGAACACCATACTAGAAGTTGCAACGATATAAGACTTGATTTATGCAGGTACAAGACTACACAAAATAATTTTTATTATATGTCTCTGGAGTTGTATAATAGCTTACCAAGTGCAACTAAAAATTTAAATTACGATTTATTCAAATCGTTAATTAAAATAAAATTGTATGAACATGGTTTGTATAGCATTAACGACTATATTAACTTGACAAATACTTTTGTATGATCTTGTTTATATTGACTTTGCTATGCATAATGTATTTATGTCCAAGCAATAAAGTAGCTATCTACCTGTCTGTCTGTATGTGTATACCCTAAATACAAATTATAGTAGAGCATTACTAATGCTCCATTGCATAAAATGCAGTGTTACCTTTAAGAAAAATTACATTTATTTATTTATTTTTTTTTTTTTAGAAATAAGATTTCCACTAAGAATAAAACAAAAACAAAATAAGTTTAATTTATTTTTTAAGTGTTTATGAGAAAAGGTTGAAATTTACAATGTGTGATTATGATATTCAGTAAACACTTCAACTCTCTAGCATAGAAATTGTGTAGATTAGAAATGTCAGTAGCGCATCGTCTTAATTGTAATCAAAAATACAAAATAGTTGTGTGCTTGTAATCGGCTAGAAAAATTACTTTTATTCTGGTTCCAGCATTATGATGAAGATAAGTGACATTAGCTGCGCAATTTGTCCCAAATTTCTCACGTTTCGGAGAAATTGATTATTCATTATTATTATTATTATTATTATTATTATTATTATTAGTCTATTGCTCGGACCGCCTTATGAAGGCCGAATGAGAGACAAATTCATGTGTTAGACTAACACTGACTTAGATACCGTTCACCCTAACACACACGATGATTTTTCCGAATCCGAAGCGTGGCCACTAGGTAGTATTCGTGAATCGGACGCTGACAGACGGGCCATCCTGCCTCAGTCTTGCACGACCCCAGCATACGGAGCCCAGGCTCTTAGGATCTGTATCAGCATCAGAAATCCGTAGAATCCAAAATACTTTAACCCAGTCTATTTTTAGCTATTGCAGATGATAGCTGAAATGAGGGGAAGGTGAAATGTGTTGGTGGAATGAAAAAGGTACGTTGTAGTTCACCGCGAAAAACCCTCTACAACGTCTTTGTCCATCAAAAATTCCATCACGGCCTGGCCGGAGGTCGAAACTGGCTGTCTGAATGGAAGACCAACGTAATGGCGTTGGGCCACACCACTAATACTACTGCTGATACTATTACTATTTGTCGACTCTGTCGAAATTATATTTGCAAGGCCTTTGCCGTAAAGATAAACATGGGTATTACAGACGAATTGGGAATATTTCCAATAACAGAAAAGAAAAAAAAAGTAATAAGGTACACTCACATCTTACGAATTCCAGAATCAAGACTTCCTCGAGTACAACTAGACTTCCAATTAGAGTGGTTTTGAATTTATCGGTAAGTCCGAGATTCTCTTTAATGACGAACGGACTTACCTAGAGAAGTTAAGGATATATGTACGTGAACGACCACAAATATCATCAGGAAATGCAGGCTCTAATTTCTCACATTATTTAAGAAAGCGAATTTACGATTGGACAAAAATTACAAGGTATCACAACGACTTATTAGAACTTAAATATCTGATAAAAGTATAAAAAGGGTTACTAATAATATTTTTCAAACCAGTCAAAGTATGAAAACAAAAAATTCTGCAGTTACATCATTTGGTGACTATACCATTGTTATGGTCTCTCTGACATCTTCAATATTTTTCCTGAATGTTATAAACACTTATTTCTGAAAAGTAGACTACTCTCAGATGTGTAGAGATGTTTATTCTAATACAATTAATTTTTTATTTCTCCTATATAATAGTACATTATGCAACAAGCCTATAATGGTAGTAATTAAGACGCGAGTATGTTTATGAAACGAGCGCAAGCGAGTTTAATAATTTCCATACGAGCGTCTTAATTACCATTATAGGCAAGTTTCATACGACTTTTTATGCTCGACCATATTTCTAACTTGAAATTATTCATAAGTATTCATGTTATTCTTATCTGACTGGGGAGCGGAACTGATCTTGTGCAATATCTCGTAAATTGTGAGATGTGCACAGACGCGAAAGTATTGATTTTTCCGAGAAACGAATGTCATTGACCTTGATATAATCTAGAGAGTAAAATAAACATTAATCTTGAT